>NW_008597291.1:63187-123374 GCF_000691845.1 Merops nubicus | reverse complement strand
GCTGAGGGATGCGGCTGTGGGGGCCGCCGCGCCGGCCCCTTCCTGTCGGGTCTGCGTCTCCCAGTGAGCCCGGTTGTTCTTTGCATAAAATAAGTTATGTCAACACCTGCTTCCAATCCACAGGTTTGCACAAGGGAGCAAACTTTGGCTGGTTTTGGGGCTGCTTTGGTTTACAAGAAATAGTGGGACTTCAGAAACACAAGTTCATGTGTTGATCGTGCCTGTGTGAGTTTCAGGCTGAGGAAACCAACCACACACATGGTAATGAACTAGTATGAAAAGAATATTCATACCATATGATTTTGATTGCTGTTTTGCCACATGTGTATCCTGGTGTACAGGGAGGTTGTGCTGAGCAACAAGTAAACGGAGGATCCAGACAGTGCTTTTAGTGTTTATGCTCCTGGTGTTTTAAAACAACAGTAGTGTTTGGTACCTCTTACCTCCTCAGCTGATGTTGTTTAGGAGTTATCCATAGTACTTCTTACACCTTGTTCTCTGTGAGTGGAGCCTCTGTCCTTCGTGCATTTTAGTGGAAAGCTAAAGAGGACAAATGTTTTGAATGCACTTAGCCTGTTTCTTTAGCAGTATAAAATAGAAGGCTCAATTTTGTTTGGTTGTTTTGGTATGCCATATGGAAACAGACTCTATAACCCAAAGGTTATAAAGTAGGTATGTTTATTGCGTGCAGATGCACGGGGGATCACTCCATCACAAACGTGCATACCCCAAGTGGCAAATTATTTCATATTTATATAGTAAAACATTACATATTTGATTGATGCCTGTACATATTCATTACCTAACCCCGCCTACCCCCATTTCATATTATAATTAGCCATGCTTCTTATTATAATTAGCTAATCAGTCCTTTGCACTTGCACAGATCCTCCTGGTAATTGTGGGCCGGGGTCTTCGAGGCATGGGCGGTGGTCTCTGGGAGGAAGGCCGTATGTCCTCCTTGCAATGTGCTTTTCATCTCTCGTCTGGAATGTGGTGATTTGGCAAGTTTATAGTTTTGAGCCAGTTTTGGTCAGCTCTTGTCCTTGGTGAACATCTGCTCTTCCTCATTAGTTGTGTTTTTTACTGATAATTTTGTGAGAGATGTTACTTTGTGTTTCCTCAGTATGTGTTATCCTTTGTTAATTTTCAATAGTTCCTTTCTCCTTTCTGCCGAGAAGTGCAGAAAGCTTGGGAATTCTAACTTTTATGACCGTTCTCCCAGATAAGGGTTGTTTTGGATGGCAGATCAAAGGAGCATTTGTTCTTCTTCAACCATTTTGCAGTGATCAGCAAGGCAATCAATTTCTCAGCTCTCTGATATTTTACACAAATGGTTAGCTTTATAAGTTTTTCTATTTTATGTTAGTTACCTTAAATAAATAAATAGTTAGCTTTATCATTTTTTTTCTATTTTATGTTCATGACCTTACATCAGGTATTGCAGAAATTTAGGTGCTTTGAGGTCTAAATTAGCTGTAAACGTTATTTTTTTTCTCCTAGATAAGCCATGCTGACTTGCAAAAAGGAAAACAGCATGTTATAGTATTCTGTGGGTTCTGCCCACCGTGTAAGATATCTTCCCATGTTATGACCAGCATTTATATCATAGCATTCCTTGCTCTAGGGAGAAGAAGGGAGAGTGCAATGGACCTTAAAAGGAAAATACTAGTTGCAGAGCCCAGCTTGGGGTTAAATTGAGTGTTAATTGTTTTGTAATCTATACCTGTAAGGCTGAAAACTCAGGGGAAGGATTCTTTATGTTAAAGTCTAGCCCTCCTTGGTTCATTTTAGAACACATTTTTACCTCCATTTAAAAAACCTGAATGATTGTAGCAGCTTTGTCATGCCCCCTTATATGTAGCTGCCTCAGCAGCCTACATATACAGCTATCTCTGTTAGTAATGTGTCTCTGGTAGTATGTTCTTATCTGAGTGATTAAATGGTCTCTGGACTCCAAATCTAGTAGTTTCATTCTGTTAAGGGACCATCACTTTAATTCTCTTATGCGACCCTGTTGGCATTGCTCCTCACTAAGCCTAGGCCTTGCTCAGAATCAATGGTCGCCTCTTTCATTCCTCCAACCTGCTTGTGCCCTGTTGACCAGGCAGTCTGTCTTGAGAGCAAAGCAGAGGTTTCAGAGGCTAACAGAAAAGAAAGCCAAGAAGATTCCCAGAATTAGGTAGGGACTTGCACTTCTCTTGAAGAAGGTATTTCTACCTACAAATATGTTATGTTTTGCATAATACTTAATAGTGCTCAACAAAAATTAGCAGTTCACTCTGTTGCACAGGAGAGTAAGGTCAATCTGCATGTTAAATTTTATGCTTGCGCCTTTTCTTGTGTTATGTTGGCTTGTACCCTGCAGTGTACCTCAAAAAAAGTCTCCAGAAAGGAAGAAGGCAGGGAAAAAAGAATGTAGGAAAGACTATCCCTTCATCTTTCATTATAGAATAGGCTTTGTCTGTTGTAGCAGGGTGCTCCGCTCCACAGCTTTCATGGGTGTGTACGCACAAGGCATACAGTTTCTGTGTGTTTACTGATGTGCTTGTCAGGGCCAGGAAGCTTTTCAAGGCCAGTCGCTTCCTGAATTCATGTACAATGGCTGCACTGCCAGGCAATGGGTTTTATGTGATTTTTGTAAAAGATGTGAATGAAGCAGCAGGGTGGAGGTATAAGTATCATTTCCCTTCCAGAAGGAGGAGCAGCACCTTGGATCATCTGAGCAGCTTTTTCTAAAGCAAGTTAGTGTCAGGGTTGCTTTCTGGGGAGTTGAACTCCTCTAATGACCTGTTGTAGATGTGCATTAGCACAGATGCAGTTGGCAGCCTGTTCCTTGTTCCACTGTGGCAGCCATCAGGTATCAACAGGAGTTTGGTGGTAAGTATGCCACGTAGCCCTTTCAGGTGCTCTTTAGCCCTTTCTCTCTCTTTGAATCCTCCCTCAATGGCTGAACATGTCCCCATTTAGACTGCTGCCATTTTTGTACTTGTCATGGTGCCAGTCAGTTAGGCTATGGAGTCTGCCTGAATAAATAAAGGTATTTTCTCACAGGAGATCATCTGTTCAGATCGATGCAATGCCTTATATCCACTGCCAGCTTCCTGCTGCTTTCTTGGATGCTGCTGCCTGGAACCCTTTGCTTACAGGGAGAATATTCTGCTTGTCTCTCTGTCTCTAGCTGGGAGCTTGATACACTGGTCCATTGTTTGCCTCCCCTTAAAAGCAGAGAGCTATGGCTGGGCAACTAATCAAATAATCATATTTAAAATAAGATTTAATGAAAAAGCATCTTTAAAAGTCAAGGTATAGTTGCTCTTCTCACCAACAAAACTAGTCAGCATTGTACTGCAGAATGCTTCCCAAGTAACTAAGCACCATTTAATCTCTTAATGTTCTTAACTTTTTTGTTGCTGAGTTTTTTTCCTTTTTAGATTCTCTCATGTCTTTATAATATGTCTATAAATTGGGTACCTCCTTCCATTCCCTTTTTTTCCATTCCCGCTTGACATCCCCCCCCCTTTAAATGCAGTCATCTTACATAGAGCCTTGACAGAGAGCTATTCATACTTGAAGAGGTTCTGCTGGTAAGCACCATTTTTGTCCATGTTTAAAACATGAATAAAAACAGCAATTAATTTTTAAAAGAATAAACTGAAGGTCCCAGACAGATAATTACACCAGCATTTGGAAATATTCATTACTCAGTAGCAGAAGAAACTCAGTACTTTTCCCCTGCCCTCAAACCAAATGCAGGACTGCGTGGGACCTTCTGGGTTGCTCTGTGTAGTCCCTTCCCCTAGTAGGGCTGGTGCGTATAGTCTCTCTTTAAAAATACATCAAACTCTGTTCTAAAAGCAGTGGGGTTTGGGACAAGAATTTTTGTTTGTTTGCTTTGCATTCCATTGTGGTCATTTGGAAGCTGGTTTTGAATTTGTCTGGTCTTGTGGTCAGCAACCTTCTTCTAATTGTCAACCCCTGGGATTCCAGGCCTGGACAAGGACTTCTTACACTGGGTATGGAGCCACTGCCCAGCATTTAACCCGACTCAGCATTTCTTTCTGTCAGTGTATAATAAATGCTACATTTACAGCTTCTAATTTACTCTAACACTGGAACACACAGCTGCGGAATGGTGGGGCTGTGGTCTTTGCAGTGAGGTGGAAGGACACCCAAGGTCAGCTGTTGGCAAGAGGGATCTCAACAGGGTAAGCACCCTGCTTATGCTGCAGAGTTTCAAGAGCACCAATCTAATAATTAATGAAGTAGCTACTGCATGAAGTCCTTCTTGTGTGCTTATTATGGGATGCAAGACACGTTTTGTTTGCAGTGGCTATAAATAGGTTTCTCAGCAAATGTGGTAAAGAGAAATTATATGTAACCAAGGAGTAATAGGAGATAGAATTTAAATACTTGTTTCATAACAGTCTTATTTTGTGTCTTTGATAATGGATCAGGCTGTGTACTGAGAATTAGTTTATCTTGTGATACACCTTTCATGAGCAATGTATTTAGCACAGTGCTTGGCACCATACTAGGCTTAGGGTTGGTTTTTTTTTTTTTCAGTTAGTGCCTTGCAGACTTTGCATCTGCCTTTTGTTCCTTAGTAAGGACCTTGCTAAGTAATATGAAACATTCAGAGTTGTCTTTGGTGAATCTGGTGACAGTTCACTTCAGGAGAAGTTAACTGTAGAGAGAGAGCCACCGCGATTTTGCTGGATATTCAAAATTCTGGATTGGCATTTGAAAGGTATTTAAGAACCTGTTGCAGCCAAACACAAAGAAGATGTCCCTGCTCATGGCAGAGGGTTTGCAACTAGGTGATCCTTGTGGATCAATTATCTCATCCTCCGAAGCCCACAGGAAGGCTGTAGCATTTTCCTACCGGTTAGTCTCTTCTTCTAGTTAGTTTATTGTTTAGGTAGTTGTTGGTGCCTTGGACCCATTTCCTTTGCGGTATAGTGCTGGGTGCTGTATAAAAGATAGGACAGTGGAAGGGATTTGCAGTAGCATGAAACATTCATCAGACCTATTATGGACTTTTAGGGGGGTCGGGGAGGAGGGGAAGGGAATGAATATGTGTCCCAAATTAAATGTTGATGGAGATTCCTTGATTATTTTGGGTACACAAACCCAATGTGTAACTGTCCACAGATTATTTTTTTTGTCTTGTCATTTTTGTTCTGAACTTACCTGCCATGAATGCGTATTTCTTCCTGTCCACCTTTAGTGG
Organism: Merops nubicus; assembly: GCF_000691845.1. Lineage (NCBI taxonomy): Eukaryota > Metazoa > Chordata > Aves > Coraciiformes > Meropidae > Merops > Merops nubicus. Next base: position 118,141 of record NW_008597291.1, on the reverse strand, counting down.
CTGTAAGAAGCAGATGTTAAATCTGCCATTATGTAAAAGATGAGAAAAAGGTTTGTTTTCCTGCTGGTCTTCCAAGCAAGCCCCGCTTACTGATCTCACAGATGGCTGCTTGGAGCCTTCCCCAAATGTCAGAGAAAGTATGGAAGAAAATGGGTTTACAGGTGTGGGCGTGGCGGGTGGGAAGTCTGGAATGGACAAAGACAATGGTAGAGAATAACAGCCTGTGTCTTGAAAGGCTGTGAAAACGTAGATAAGCAACTTGTATTTGCTGCGACTAGGAGAACTGGTACATCAAAGTATTAAATAGTCAAGAAAAAGGGCTAGAATAACAGTTTCAGCAGCATTTTGAGCAGGAATTTCAGTGGGATAGGAAGGTCTGTGTTTTCATAGGTATTTTGCCAAGAGGATCTGTACAGTAGCCGGAGAGGCAGACGGCAGTGCAGTTACAGTGCTGACCAACAGGCAGCTGTGGAAACAGGTTCAGAACAAACTACAATACAACTCCTGGGGCAGAGGGGATGAGTTACAGTTGTCTGTCCTTGTTCTTTGTTAAATGTCTGGGAGATGCAGACTGTCTAAGAAATTACTGTTTTATGTGGTGTTCTTCATAGAGGGGAACTCACTTAGGGGCTGCTCATGTGATAATGCAAACTCTAACAGTGGAAGCATAGATCAGGTATTACAGGGGAGGCACATCTAGGAATCCACCACTGGAAAATGGAGACTGTCACAGTACAGTGCCATGGTAACTTCAGAATGCAGACAAAAATCACTTGTACTGCAATGGAGAAAGCTGCAGAGATCCATCTCTGCCATCCTGTCTCACAAGATGGAGTGGTTCCTTCCTCAGCCAATGACAAGAAACTTGGGTGCTCTGCCCTTCCTTCCTCACTTTTGTCCCACTGATCTTATCCTTTCTGCTTGTGTAAACAGTAGAATCTTCGAGAAGGGAGTTCCCTACTGGCTTTTGTAAGGGACTCTGAGGACTGTTCAGAAAGACTGGACCAGTAAAATGGGATCCCTTCCACTGCCATTGTTTTGTTAAATCACTGGATCATACATATGTATGGGGGTGGGAAGGTGTTTTGTTTTTTATTTCTTTTTGACTGGATACTATAAAGATAAAAAGCTGCTCTTCATTAGTTCAGGGCCTAGATAACCGTTGAGACATTGAGATGTAAACTACATATTAAGAAACTATTCATTTGGTCTAGTGTTACATGCTAGCAGAGCCCAGCGTGGAGCAGATCCCCTCATCCCGAGGGCGAGGTGCGGGGTCGGAGTTTGCAGCCTGCATCCAGCACTGTGAACACCTGTCTGAAGGGTGCATGCCCTGAAAGAGAAGCTGGTTGTGTCTGCATGGGGGATGTTTGAGCAGTGGAGGACAAGGAGTGGAGGGCTAGTTAAAAGTACTCCTTTCTTTCATCCTTTGTTTTCTCAAGGTTCATTAGAACAGGCATAATACAGTGAGGCTGTGCTTGACCTTTGCATCAGGCCGCATCATAGAGTCACATTTAGCTTGTGATGCCAGAGTCCACATCACAAACACAGAAAAAGTGGACAGCACAGAATCATTTGAGCCTTGAAATTTTATTACCTTGTTTGCATCAACCAGTTATTCCTTTCAGCACCAATAAAAGACAAAAACCCCTCCCTATTGTTCAAAATACCTTGTTTTTTATCAGGTTTATGAGATTGTGGTTTTCTTGCAGGCAAAGAAACCAATGAAAATATTTAAATTTTAATTTTTTTAATACATTTATAACAAAATGTCAGAAGGTGTGTGCTTACCATATAAAAACATTAGGTTCCAGAAGGCTACAATACCGAAAAATTATTGAAATAAAAAAAGGTTATTGTTATTACAGGTTTCCTAAACCTCAGCAGTAATACAAGTCTGTAAAAGCATAAAGATTATAATTAAAACAAGGTGGCAACGAAACATGAGACCTTCAGTAACAATCTGACCCTTATTGTAATGGATGATAAAATTGGGAGTTTTTCAAAGTGCTTGAATTGTATTTGTGTTCTTGTCTCATAGTGCCAGGAGGAGGTGAGAACGGTTCCCTTCTGAGTGGCTGGTATGTGCTGACACTGGTGTGCTGCTGCCTGTTTCCAGGGCAGTGCAGAGACCAAACTTGGGACAGTCAGATCAGCTTCATCTGGACCACCAAAGGCCATTAAAAAAAAAAAAAAAAAATCTTTACTGGAATTTCAAGTTCCTTAAATCTTACTGTCTTACCCAACAAGTAGGACAGAAGGTCTCCCAGGAGAGCTGAGAGTGCTCCTGGGACAAAACCTGGTCATAACACCAGTACAGGACAGGTGAACTGGTGACATGACACGGCTTTCTCAAGGGTTTCTCTGCAGCAGGCCATGCCTCAGTGGCATGCAAGCTGCTCTTGGAGCGTGTCTGTGGTGCAGTTTGTTTAGTTGCTTTAGACAGCTTCTGTTAAGCATGCAGTTTGTGATGGAATAGAACTAGGTGGCCACCACTTGAACTAGTTACAGCGAACACTTTTTCACACATCATGAAGCTGTACACTAGGCACTCCTACCCTGGTCTTCGGTGGCTGAGCTGTGGTGCAGAGCAGGTGATCATGCATCCATCAGACACACAGCACATCAATTAACAGGATCTGAGTGTGCCTGGGACACTGTGTTTGGTAGGTAGTGGTTTTGAAGTGATCTGAAGGTGCCAACTTTGTGAGGACCTGACATCCTTGAAACTTAGGGAAGTTCTTCCTTTTTGACTGTCCTCATTTGTCTCTTTTGTTCACTTGTTCTAGAAGTGCTTTTGTAAAATGCAGGCTGAACATGAGAAACAGAAAATGCTACCTAGCTTTTATAAAAACAGGTAATACTTTGTCTGCAGTATCCCTGCAGAGTGGCTGTTACTGAACCAAGTATAGTGTTATCACCCACTCTTGAAGGTCGCTCAAATTCCCATGCAAAGTGGGGTGAGCACAGCAGAGTCAGTGTAGCTCCAGTTTCTTATAAACAACATCCTACTGATACACTGGGTCATGGTATCTTTAAGCAAAGTGAAAAAGCTAGCCAGGGTTTGATTTCCTGGGCATGTTCTCCTTGCTCTGCCATTTTTTTTTTTTTTTTTAATAAAAAAAAAGCAGATATTCTGTTCCATAGTAACTAAGGCTCATAATTATTGATACCCTGCTGGTCCAGGTGTTGTCCAACTGATTCTCTGTGGGATAGTCTATATTATCGTGGTAACAGTGGTGCAGACAGAACTCGCTTCTTTCCAGAGTGTTCCCTTCCTGGGGAGGCAAGGCTGTTGGTTACAGTTTACTGGTACGTGCCCTCTGACTCCTGCAAGTGCACCAAGGCATCCGAAGGCACAGGATCAATGCAGAAAAGCAAGGAGGATCTGTACAGTGGTGCCACGGTGCCGTGCCTCCCGACATCACTCTCTGGCAAAGGTAGATCCTTCAGACAGTAAATTACTAAGAACTACACAGACCGATTAAATGTAGGTGTATTGTTTAGAGAGAACATTTGACAACCATCCACTTTTTGATCTCTGAGAAACTGAGCACATCAAAATCTAAAACAGTTTACTTCAAATTTGAAAAACGTATTTCTCAGTGTATCTCAAAAAGTTGACAAAAGTGCCTGCTTTTCAGTCAGCACAAAGCCACAGAACTAATTTAAAGTAATTGAGAACATGGTAGTTTTACTGTTAATAAATTAACATTGTTTGGCAGTAGTTTTATGATTATATCCCACACAGTGTCAAATTTAGCTCCTGCAATGGATACTTAGCGAAGTTGATATCAAATTTTAATTTACATTGTTTAGGAAAGCTATTAAAAATACTGTACCTTATATTTAATCTTACTACTGAGAAATAGCTGCTGGACAGCACACAAATTGCTACTGATACTGTTTGGTTTTTTAAAAAGGTTAATAAAATACAAGCAAGGTAGAAAATAGGATTAAAAGCATTGTTTCAGTTACAAGTTTTTCTGAATTGGGTGGGGAGATAAGAAACCAGAAAAACACATTGCACATGGGTGCACCCTCTGTATAAAGAGAAATGTACAAAGTGGGAAACCTGTGGTGCACTGGGGATAGTACACCGAAGTCTCTGATGCTGTAAACTTGAATTCCTAATTTTATCAAAAAGGGGAATTGAGTCTGGTTCTGTTTTCGAGTCCCCATGGGTGATACTTTCAGACTACCCCATGGTTTGGCACAGTACACTTTTAAGAGGCAGTCTCTGCTGAAGGGATGCCAGGACTGGAAAATGAGGCATAAAACGTCCCAGGGCGAGGTGCGCTGGGGGAGCGTGAGCTGCGGCCTATGACCTGCTTGGAATTAGCCAGTGCTGTCAGTCCAGTACTCTCGTGACTATTAAAGAGTTTCCCTACTTGCAAAATCAGGCTGATCTAAGTAAAAGTTCCGTTGTTTACTGTAGCTAATTAAGCCAGTACCAGAGGCTGCGCAAACTGGGATTTCTACTTTAAATTTATTCTGATTTAGCTCAAGCTGATTCCTGGCAGGTGTAAACTAAAGCAAAATGAGCATCTTCAGGAGTTTGAGGCCAGCATAACTAAAACAGTTTACTTAATTGAGTAAGTGTAAGTATTAGATTGACTCTTCTTTTTTTAACATGGGGAATTTGTAATGTAAGAAGAAGTAACACTGAAATTGAACGGGAAGCAGGCAGGAGAAACTAAGTATTGGTTAAAACAAAAGGGGTCTCATTGTTTTCCCAGTAACACAAACCCTTCTGAATTTAAATCCCTAAAAATCGGCCTGGTCTTGTTATGGACACAATTCTCTGCTTTTCTTTATTTCTGTTAAGGGTAGACAGGCTGGTCAGGTCATGGGACTAAGATGGCAGAAGGGAGCCCCACATTTAAAGAGCTGAGGAGGAAAGAACATATGAATTGGATGGCAAGACCCCTGTTAAAACCTGTGAGTGCATAACAAATGGAGAATTGTGTCTCACAGACATAAACAAACCCTCTGCCCCTAGGAAGAAGCTACTTAAAAGCGAGAGTCCCAGTTCTAATCTCTACTCTCTAGCTAGCCGTGCTACACTTTCCCTTGAAGTGTACTGATTCCTTTAGAAAAATGTGAGGTTATCTTGCCTTATCAATCATACACTGTTCTACACTTCCCCCCCCCCGCCCCGAAATGTCACATGTTTATTTTAACTCTATATCTAGCATGCACTTTACAAGCTATTTCCCACTTACCCTTTCTAGCTAAGGCAGAATGTTGGCTTGGGTGTTACCAACAGTACTACAGGAACCTATTCGTTCTACTGTAACATACATGTCGTCCCATAGCATAATTCAGAACTGCCCCATGTATGGGAAAGAAAGAAAAGATGTTAGAGGGGAACTTAGTTCTTAAGGGAATCCACTATGCTTAGAAAGCTGAAGGCCAATTCTGGAGTCATTATTCAGACAAAACACTTGTTAATTTCAGTGAGAGCACAGTTGGAATAAGGGTAGAACTGTGTTCTTGAAAGTCTTAATTCCAAATGTTTTAAGTATCCTTAAGTTGGACAGGAAGATACTGGTCTGCAAATCGAATAGAGTTTGTGTGTGTTTGTTTTCAGGTCTATCTGTAATGACAGAAGGGTTTGCCAGTCCCAGAATGCCTTGCTTTGGCTGGTACCTGATTTTTGAACTCAATTCCATTCTGATACTCCCCACGGTATCTTACTATTTTATCTCAGAGTGGCATGCAGTGCGGGCGCATGCTACTGATGCAAGCACGCTACTACAACTTTAACAGGCTAAAAAAAAGAAAAAAGCTTCAGCTTATTAGTTATACAAAGAAATGATGCAAAAACCCATTGAGCAGCACTAACTCACAGACTAATTACAAACTAAATTGTGCTATATATTAGTATAAAAACATGTTTTAGTAAGAATGGCACTGGTTCAGAAGGAATTAGGACTTCCATCTTGGTTCTCTTCAGTCCACAGTGAAAGCATTGTAGTACAGGCCTGCCCTGTTGCCTGAGCAACTTGTGACTGTGGCTTTTGGCCACAGCTGCTTCCATTTCTTCCCTTTTTATATCCACCATTGCTGGTACATTCTTGGAGGAGCCCAGGTCAGGTCTGGTCATCTTGCCTAACATGGCACCAGAATAAGTTTGTTCTCTCTGATATATTCTTAATATCATTAATGTTTCCCTCTTCTGATCTCTCAAAGCTGGTCAGTTTTAAGGGTCATCTTCTCCTGTAGACACCATGAGACGCATTGCTACTGGTAGGTGGTCTGTCAAGCCTGCTAACTGGGTAATAAAGCTGAACTCCTCCACTTCCTGTGGAAGGAAAACAAAAGGAAGGAAGAATTGAAAACTGATCTCTTTCACAACATACCAGGACTCAGCGTTTATGACTGGTTTTGGTTTCCTTTGAACAACCTTGATGTATTAGCAGATGTATGGGACCAGCCTAGCCTGGTGGGGCCAGTGGTAAACTGGCTGCCAGACATGGCATGTCAGCATGGTATGGTTGGTGAGGTGAACCATTTCTATGACGTACAGCTGAACTAGTCCAGATGAAATCTGCTGTACCTTTTCTTTCCATTTACAGTAACAGCTGTGTCGTTCTCAGCGGACTTCTGTGTAGAGCTGCAGTAGGTAGTCCATGGCTGGAAGAAGGTTCCCACCCACCTGGCATGAGGACCTGGCCATACCCCGCTAGATACGGCATGCAGTGAAAAAGGAGACCTGGCCTCATTAGATGGAGGTGTTAAACTTTGTGTGAACTTACTTAAGGTGATGAGGAACCCTGCTTTTCATATCTCTGAATTCCAGCTTTTGTTCTGGCAACTTTTTACAGGACCAAATTAACATTCTGTAGGAAACACTGTGTGCTTCCCAGCTTCTGAAAGCGGGATGGAGCAGCCTTAATGCTCACGTGACACAGTGCAGCCATCCTCTCCTATGGGCCAGGGACTGACTTGGCGAGTACTTTGGGAATTGCTTGCAGGAAGCTCAGCTCTTTTAGTTATCTTTATGCTGCCAGCATGAGCCTTATCAGAGTCATAATCTGCATCAGAAGTATTCAAAGATTGGTTTTGGTGCTGTTTGTGCAGAATGTGAGATAGGTTTACCATACAGGTGTGCCATGGGCATTTGTGCATCTGAAACGGGAAGCCTTAACAGGACTTAACTGCTAAGCTGCTGTGTCCACAGGGCACATGCAAACAGAGCACAGACAGACTGAGGTGTCATGCACTAAGCTGTGCTGAACTTCTGTCCCACAGGGACTGCACTGGGGTATGATAAAGTGTGAACTCGTTTCTCGTTTTCATCGCAGAGGTCTGTCTAAGGTGCGGTCCTGCACTGAAGAGTAGACAGTGTGCTGCAAGTTCCCATTCCGATTAGCTCATGCCAACTGCCTTCGTATCACAGACTTGTAACTTAGGTTTTCACAGGCATAATAAAAGAACATCCAGACACTGGAAAAGATTAAAAAATATTCAGACTGCTGTCATGGAAAACATGAGCCAAAACACTTAGTCTGGCAAAAGTGTAAGGAATGGAAACAGGCTTTGTTTGTGAAGAGCAGCATATCTACCAGCATCCCTAAACTAATCTTAAATTTGTTTATGTAATAGGTTTACAAACTCTGAGCTTACATGCAAAAGTAGAAGATAGCAAAGCAGCAGGGTCTCTTTGAATTATGAGTTTGAACCCCAGCAGAACAGGCTGCAGTGCCATTCAGACAAGTTTATCCTGGGAGTTACAGCTCTTTTTGTCAACTCTGAAACTCACCACTTTCCATTCTAGGTAGAGACCTTCTTCTGTATAGAGCATATAGTCAATCCTCCTTCCGTTTCCTTTCAATGATGCCTTCCTCCCCTTCTGGCTGGAACTGTGGTTCTTGCTGGTGGGATAGACTAAGTATCCTTTCCTTCCTTCTTCACTTTCCAGCACTCTATTTCATTAAAAAACAGAACAAGTGCTTTAAATGTTTGTTTGTTCTATCACCTGGTGCATTATCTAGATTCCAGATCCCCTTTGAGGGCAACACACATCCAAAAAGGCTGCTAACACTTGTAAAGCGCGTGTGCTTCCTGATGTGTTTGCAATAAGGAGGCTGTACTAGCTGCTGACAGTGCTCTTCAAGCCTCACAGCGGGTGTTGTGCTGGTGGACCTACCCTTGTAGCTAGGAGAACAACCCTCAGAGAGGAAGGCTGTGCCTGCCTGCCATCTGCAGTACCTCGGAGCCCACACCCACTCTGCTGATTTCTCTCTAGCAGAGGAGGAAACTGTTGGCATGGATTAACCCCAGTACTTTGATACCAGCTTCTGCATTCTGATCAGAGTGACTCCTGAAATTAAGACAATCAGCTTTACAGACAGGGTATGGATGAAGAATGGTTTTGAGGAGCACACCTTTGGGCATGTGGTAGTTGGTTTGGAGCAAGCCTCAGCATCGCACTGCTGTGTCTTGGAGCCCAGGCTCTTAACTGCACTAAGAATGACAGCCTAATTTATTTGATTGCTGTATGTGACACTCTTCAAGCTCCTCTACAGACATGGACTGACTCAGCAGGTGTGTTAGTCCTGTCCCAATCTTGCACGGTGATTACTGAGCCTAAAACCACATACTGAAGCCATCAAAATTAAGAATTGGTTTTCTAGGTACCAGTCTTGTGTTCAGGCAAATAAGCTATAGCTCTCCCATTAAACTTTTTAGTTTGGGTGCTTCAACCTTAACAGTAAGCTTTATACAAGCTATTAAGGCCCTAAACAAATTGATCCGACTTTTCAGTTAGCCCTGCTCTGAACCTGACTATGGACCAGATAACCTACAAAGGTCCCTGCTGCTCTATAATGCAATAATTCTATGTAGGTGTGCTATTCTGTGTTGTTTTACTGTGGTTCTGGATTTGAAAGGAAACTTGTTTGACCTTCTTATATTCTCTTTAGAAGCTCTACCAAAGGAGTGCTGAAGGCAACTGACACAATTGTGCATGCAGAAGCAGAAGCTGCAGCTGGGAACTGCACATATAGGGCATTATGTGGGCAGTCAGTATCAGCTGTTTGCATGATAACTGTGCATGCAGAGCCAGACAGATTAGGTTGTGGTTTTGCTGTCTGGCTCAAAACACAAAAAAACTACTTTCAAAACCACTTCCTGAAAAATCCTTTTCCTTTACTTACCTGCCAAAACCTGAGCTCAAGGTTCTGTGGTTTCCCTTGTAAGAGTTGATTACGCCATTAAGCTACATCATCAACTGTCGCAGGAGAAACACTGAGCCATGAACTTGGGTCCTAGCAGGTACAAAGCCTTTAATTTCACCTTGGAAAAAAATAAGATATTTTTGATCATCCAGTTTTGAAGACTTGACTATGCATGGGTTTTATGGAGTTTGGTTTAGGAATTTTTTTTAATGCATGCACGTGAGAGTACGGAATGAAGGAAAAACAAGATACAAACACCAGACTCTCGTGATGTGTTTTAATGTTTGAGATTCAGGTGTTTTTTTGGTCAAATATAATCTCTTCAGAAGGATCTGAATGGTGGTAAAGGGAACACAACACTTGCTACAGCTGATCAGGTTTCAGTACTGTTATAATTTTTAAGTTTGGGTCAATGGATACATACAAAAAATTACTTTGTGCCTTCAGAAGGTAACAATGACAAAATCCTGGTCGTATAGTTAATTAATTGGAAATTTTCTTAAACCCTTTTGGACGTAGGTATTGGAGGTTCTTGGAGTTTACTGTAATTAGTTTATGATAGTAAGCTTCCTTTTACATATTACTCAGTTTTAGACTGTCAAGTAAAAACTTGTGTTAAATTAGCTTACTGTTTGCACCCCATTTGCAGGCTGATTCTACAGAGAGCTACTGCAAATGATTCACTGCCTGAATTTCTTTTTTCTAGGTTCAAGAAAGCTAGCTCTTTGATAGGACCGACCTCTTTCAAAAACTGTGTTTATATTTGGCAAAGCTAATTAAGTAACAAAGCAGAAGAAACTGCTGATGAGGCTGCAGTACTACTGGAAAAAAAAAAAAAATCTTATTTGCATTCATTTAAAAGACGAATTTGTTTTATCCTCAGTTGTGTCCTTTTAAAAGACTGAATGCTGTGTATTCACTTAATGTGCACAACTGCTCATGGAAGGGAAATGTTAATTTCAAATGTATGAGGAAAACAAATTGTAAATGTACCTCTATCTGCTTCTGACTAAAAACCGTACCACATGACAGGCAATGGTTTGCCATTCCTCTCTGTAGGAAGTAGACACAAGTACTGACATTTGGCTATGCCATGCTAACAGTTAAATGGTAACAATTTAATTGAACATAACTATGACTTAGTTGCATAACTAAACCTGAATTTTGTCAGAATAATTGTCTTAATTCAAAGGATACAAAGGAGAGGATAAAAAGTAATTGAAACACTCTTTTTTTCCTTGTAAGATTTTCAGTCCCAAGTAACTGTGAAGTTTAAGTGACATTACATTCAGGTGAGAGGCACCGAAGTTAAGAAAACCTTTTCTTACTGGTGCTGCAGCCTTTGCCCAGAATTGTGTGAGCCACTATCCAGCAGTGGAGATTGGGAAAATTTGTATTTAAATCTTGTTTTGTAGCTGTGCTGTAATGTGCTCTCCTGTGCCAGACTCTCTTCAGGGTTTAGAGACAAAACTGGGCTTATTCCAGTGCTTTGCTAGGAGGTGACAATCATCTTTGTGAGATGAGATTATTTGTGTGTATTTCGTGGAGCCTGTCGGAGCAGAAGCTTGTGTGGCTTCCAGCACTATGGCAGGGCCCGGATTGTTCCATCTAGCTTATTAATTGTTCTATTATTATAAATGACTTGCTCACTATTTGCACAGAGTACATTCCTCTAGCTTGATGTTTTACGTATGCTGTACTTAACATGGAAGAGATATTTAAGAACTACTTGTTCTGCTAGTTTTATGGCCTAATTAGTTCAGTAATGTGAACTACTTAATTTTATTTATAAACTAGAAACTGGTGCTGATAAAGAAATAATTCTGTGGATCACTTACTTTGCTAACTGAAATGTCTGTAAAGCTTGATCAAGGTTTATTGAAAAATTTGAGAACGGATCAATTTGAGGCTGTAGCCTGTTTTGCTGTGTACGAAGGGTTGTTAGCTAGACAGTGCTCCACAGCATCTGTGCTACTGAGCATTTAAATGCCTTAAAGCCCAGATTCCATTAACGGCTGTAAGTTTTACTGAATACATTTAGAAGGCAGAAAGTCTTAATGCATATTCTGTTACCAACACTCAAGAATATTTTCCAGTTACCTAATCCTGAGGTGCTGTACATACACATAGGTAGCAGAAATAATACTCTTAAATCTTTATCGAGCATGTGATGGCTTGTTAAGTCATGCAATTAGGCCATTAATTTCCACTGACAAAATACAAGTAACTGTTCAGGGAATAAAACAAAATACCCCAAAAGTAATTTGGTGACAGATTGTCTTAAAAGGGCACTTGAAAACACAGGGGTTTTTTTTCAGTTTTAGGATTTTTTTAATTTGTTTTTTTAAAGAGCCCCAAGCCAGCTTTTAGAACCATAAAATAGAATGTTACACCCACATACAGATTTGCGTTTGCGAATTTGATTTTAGGGCCAAATTACTTTACTTTTGCTTTCCAGAAATTCCTTTCACATGTACCAGATTCATGTTTTCAACACGTGAATAGAAATGCCTGGAAATTCCACAGGCTCTTGAATGTGCAAAGCGTGACTTGCTGTAACAAATCCTTATTTTGAATATAAACTAGACCCAGACCTTATGTCCAGAATTCAACTTATTCATTCAAAACTGATACACAGACAACTTCAAGGGGTAGCCTCACCTAAAGCACTCGTGCAATGCACTGTACTTAGTAAAAATGCCAGCACAAACTGTGCCTATATAATGTACCATTTCCATTATGTCTGCTAACCGAGGCATCTGCACAGACTCACTAATTTGAGTAACTTCACCTCCTTCTTAAGTTTTGCTAATGAATAGCTAGATCATCTTACAGTTAACCACAACAAGAACACAACTAGTCCATTAAACTAGGCTGCAAGGGAGAGAAGGTGCAAAAAGGATCATGGCATTCATTAAGTGCTGCTCTAAAATGTACAAAGATTATTAGTTTCTTTCTACTGTACACGTATTCAAGAAACTTGTCTTAAGACTTCTTCAAATTAAATACTCTTGTATTTCTCAAGTCCATGAGCTCAAACCAAAGATACCTGTTTCTCAATGTCAAACACTTCTTAAAAGTAATGCTGCACTAGTGCTACTGATAGATATTAAGCCATATTTCTCATTAGCTCTGCTGTGCTATTTCATTCTCTTCTGTTTGTGAACTTGCTTTTTGAGTTGTATTGAGTTCTGCAAGCTTTATAAAATGAGTAACTAGTTGTTAGGTTGGGGGTAGTGTTTTAAACTTTATGGGTTTTTTATTTGAGGAAAATTACATTTCCTATGGTTGCTGTCCTTTACAATGCGATGACGATAGGCCTGGCTGCCTGCAGAAGCACTGTGAGACAAGCTGTCCTCTTACCCTTTTGGTAGTGCTCAGAGTTTCCTGACCTGTGGGCCTGGCCAGGTAGGACCAACTCTACACACATAAAAACACTCACTGCACTTGCCCTCATCTTTTGAGCCACTGAAACCAATTCTATTAGACTTCAAGAAGCAGCCATTTTTCCTCCCTTTTTTTTTTTTTTCTTCTTCCTCATGTACCCCTGAGTAAAAAATTATGTTTGCTTGCTTTGGTTGGTGGCGTCATTTTTGTTTCTTTGTTTTGTTTTTCACAGTCCATACATCAGCCCTCTGTTTGTGAAATGTTCAATAGCAAGCAATGAACTGGCTTTTTAAGGAATTGTCCAAAGCATGTGTGAAGATTAGAATTGGCATACTTCTGTAGGTTATCTGGAGAGCACACTTCTTCATCATATAATCCTTCAGGATCCAACAAGGTACCTGTGAACAGAAAGGGAGATGTGACTGTCCCAGCATACCTCCTGGGACTTGCCTCTGGGGGCACAGGATCCCTGTGGAGGAGATGGGGCCGCTCTGGCTGAAGGTGCTTTGTGTTCACTTCTCCTTTCCCCAGACATCCTACTGCCTGCCATCCTTCAAAACGCTACCTTGGCTTTCCTGTTTCTCAGCCCCAATGTCTCTGATTTTTATGATTTTCTGCTACAACAGAGAAAGCCACATTGTAAAACAGTTCCACGTTCTTACTTCTAGTATCTTCACAGTTACAATTGCTCCCCTAGAGAAAGTATAAGTCCTGATCTAAAAGTTCACCAAGTTCAACTGAGTTTCATCAAGTATGAGTATCTTGGAGTTCCATGAAGTTTTTTTATGAGATGAACTCTATAAGCTCATAGTGTTGTTGAACTGCTTTGTTACATCCTCACTTACAGCATTTGTAGAACACCAAATGAAACATTCTGATCAAAATCTGCAGTCCTTCACTGCATGCAGAAAGTACAGAAATAATAATTTGGCTTTTAACCTCCTGTCCCAAAATAATCTGGAGATTGTTTTAAAAGTAGAATAGGTGTGTGAAGGTGGACTGAGGTTTGAGAGCTCTGTTTGCTTCTTAATTACAATTAAACGAGAGACTGTAACTATTTGGTCTCGACAAACTCCTCCGGCCAGTTAGCTACGCTACCTGCTGCATATAGATGTGGTGTGATTGACAGACAAGTAAATGTCCATACACCAACACTGGAGAAGGTCTTACCGATTGCCCATGGTTTATCCTCCCCAGGACCAATTCGACATGGGTCTTTGTAGTGCGTAAACAGTGAATGCTGTTGCTCCAGCTTGTCGTCTGCAGGGAAAGAACAAGCCCAAGAAAAGGCACATAAGCTGCGTGTTGTGAACCTGTGAACGTCTGTGTGCTCTTCCACAACAGAAAAGGCAAGTCCTCCTTCTGACTCGTATGCATGTATAGGGTTGATCTGAACCGGTGGAGTAGTAGCTTTACTGCACAGCAGTATCTTGTCTTGATCAGAAATTCCAACAGCTGCTTGCTAATAACAGTGGTTTCCTACAAAGTTCCACTATGAAAGATATTTTATGGCAGTTTCTAGCTGTAAACTGAAGAGAAGATTTTCCAGCACATTTTGTTATGCTGCCATTGCTATTGCATTGCTTACACCGGTACCAAACTCTTGTTGAGACAGATCACAGCATAGAGAACTGGACTGACTGCACAGTGGAACATAAATGGCTGTTTGGGGGGGTGCAGACACAGCTCGGTGAGCTGGAGGATAAAAGTTTGTGCTTTATTTGCTTCAGAAGAATTCACTGCTTGAGTGTTTTCCAAGCTATGATAGATAACAGAAAGGACAGGCAGCTGATAATTTTCTTGGGATATTATCTACATTATTAAAGCCATTCTAAACATCATCAGCATGACCTATCAACTTTAATTAATTTCTTCCTAATTGCTACTGTGCTCCTTGCATTTAAAGCATACAGTGCATCAAGCTCCCAGGATCATTTAGTAAGATATCCTACAAAAATATATATATCAGAATTTCAAACACTGAACAAATAAGCAAGTTCTAGTTTTGTGCACGCTGTTTGACATAGCAATTGTTATACCCGGGAAATAAGTACAACCAGAATTTGAAAATACCAGCTGCTACAATTCCATTTTTGTTAAATGGCAAAGAAGCTGGCAACAGCTCCCAATAACTTTCTTTCTTGCGGCACTTACACCTTCTGCAAGGTTAAAACTTCTTAGCAACACTTGAAGGTTCCCTTGGGATCAGTTCGCCTGTGTTTGGAGCTGCTACTGTAACACGTTTGTCACTGTCTATTGCCAAGACAACAGAATATGTAAGTACGCATGAAAATGGACTTGCTTTGAAGTCAGAAACAAAACTTTGAGCCGTGAGCCGTGTATCCTAAACAGAGTGCAGCTCACAGGCTGTGGGAATCAGATGGGATCTCTGTTCTTGCCAAGGGAGGAGGCGGTTGCTCGCTCCCTGTGAGGAAGGAAGCAGAACACAGACATGGAGTGCAGCAGCACTGTGTGCATAGCTGTAGGCGCTTTCGCCATTTTGTTATTCATGGTCGTGAATACAGCCGACTGTCCGTCAGCCTCTGCAGCCACACCAGCTGATCCCTCTCATTACAGTTTTCTAGCTTCTCCCCCTCCCCTCCCCAAGCTAGCTCTTGATCTTGAGAACATCCTCGTAATTGCAGGGAGATTGAAAGATGAATTTGCCTGGCTATCCTGGAGCTGTGTCAGAGGATCTGAGGACTGACCCTCCCTAAGATTTGCCTAGTACGCAATGCGGGGAAGTGCTCTTTCTCTCTGAACAGCCAGTCGGTTTGTGCAATTGTTCATTTCTCCAAGTTTTCCCTTGTTATATGTCTACAAAATTTCCCTCAAAACCAAGACAGAATAAACTTTTGTGCAGTTTGCTTTGCAACTGTGGCACTGACAGTGACAAGTCACAGCTGAGGAGACAAACCTAACCCATCTGAATGGAAAGGTTTTTTTTTAAATGCTAAAAGGTTTGAAAACTAATAATAGACTTTTATACAGGTCAGTCCAAAGCAACCTGACAGTAAGTAGCTTTATAATAATGTTCCCACCAAATGTGAATTCACTGTATGAACACTGTCATAAACTGAGTTGCAGAAAATTTGTCATGAGGTCACTCGTGGACCTGGTGATCTTAGAAAACTGTACTGTCAGTACATCTAAGAATGGAAGCTTGATATTCACTGAAACATTAATTACTTGCCATGTCAGTCTGTGGAGTGGGAAAGAATGCAGAAAATTATATACAGAATTACAGGAAGCTGATTATTACTTAAAAAAAAAAGTCTCAAGATGTTCAATTCCCTGTAATGCTAACAAATGTCCCTAAAATAATGAGTAATGTAAAAATGGAGAAAACTTTAAAACATTGTTTTCTTTCCTTATGCACTAAGCAAGATTAATGCAATCTAAAAATAAAAAAATTAAACAGCCAGCTTAATTTCTGTTTCTAGGCTGAGTGAATTTTAAAGGGGAGATGGATGTAGATAAGTGCCAGAGATAGCAAAAATAAAATGTATTTTTATAACCCATTTTCCAGTCCTTTTGCTTTAAAAAGACAAGTCACAACAGCATTAATTATACTCTGTGCTTCTGTTGCAAGATTCTTGGTTAGAGTGCCAGAACTTGTTGGGTAGAGAATACTGACCATATGTTCTGCCTCCCAGCTTCACTCCCGTCTCTCTCTCCTCGTGCTGCACAGCTGAATTAGGTAGACAACCATTGTCCTAGAATTTCAGTTACTAATGAAAGACATGTATGTTATGGGATTTGTGTAAACTGAGATCTAAATCACTTTCAATTTGGATCTGACCAGGCAGTCTCCCCTTTGGTATGCAGCAGATTGTTTATTTCCTTGATGGACACTTTTGCCCCTAGGCCACTCCATCCATCCAACAATACTGCAAGTGAAACAGTCAGATCACAGCAGATGGGTCCATTTGTATCCCCCAGCTTCTGTCATCCTTCCTTGGGACCGCTGCAGTTGCCTCCTCAGCCTGTCTGTATAGTAGCTTGGCTAGCTGACAACCTGCTGTTGACCACAGTTCTTCCTTCCTTCCCTAAAAAAACTCACTAGCACTGCTACCATTTCATTTTATCCTTATGCATTTAACTACAGTATTCTGTAGCCATTCCCATTTAGTGTTCATCTCCACAATGCTTTAATGGATTCTCCTACCAGTCAGACCACTTGCCAGCACCTTCTTTGACATTCTGAGTTTACTTTGGATCCTATCGTTGTGACTTTTATTTTTTGTACGTACGATCTAGAAACAAACAACAGAAGTGCTGTGGTTTGGGCTAATAGCCTTTTCTATCCAATCAAATATTTCTCCAACTGCCAAAATGTTCCAGCGTCATATTGATACAAGTCATGAGATAGAAAATACTGGTTAATTTTGAGATCAGACATTGCTTGCTTTTTGTTTCTTAAAATTGTTTTTGGTACAGTAGTTGCTCTCATCCTTAGTTACCTAGGCTTCTCATGAAGACTACAGAACTCACACTAAATGCTGTTCTCAGATCACCTGTTACTCCACAGACTCCGGTGTGAATTGCCGAATCCCATTTCGAGTGCTGCAGCCTGAGCTCACCTGTACACCACACATCTCCCTGGTAACACAGCGCAGACTGAACCCCACCTTGCTGTACCTGCCCTGGGCTCGCTGGGCCACCGTACTTCAGTTCTGGCCCAGTCAGGCAAGAGTCCTTTTAGCCATCGGCCGTTCGCCAGCCCCAAAGCAGCGGCGTTGACTCCCGTCACATAAAGCCAGCAGAGAGCTCTGCTGGATGGCTGAGCTGGACTGAGCAGGAAGGCAGACAGGGGACATACACACACAGTGCTCTGCTCTCTCTGTTGGGTATTTAACTGTTAACAGAGTAGAATCTTTCTGCTTGGGAAAGGCTACTGTTTCTGTGAACTCACTGCCTGTTAATTATGGTTTTGTGGAGTTCTTTTTCTAGTACGCTCAGCATCCAAATATAGAAAAAAAATTATTTTTTTTAATAAAAACCCCAGAAGTACACAGTATCAGTTAATTATTCCAAGACTGCTTCAGCAACATTTCTTTCTCTCTGCATCATTCATCTCTTATGTCTGTGTATACACATAATCAAGCTATTTTTTAATGCATGAATTTACTACATTTTCTCCACAAAAATCCCATAACATATAGGTCTCTCATTGGTAAGGAAAATTTTAGGACAATAAGCGTCTACCTAATTCAGGTGATTCTAAACCACTGGATCTGTTATCCTCATTATTATTACCACAAGTCACAAATTACTGCCCTTTCTGCCTTAAAAACCATTGTGCCTAATAACTCAGCAGAGCTTGTAAGCATGAACTACTCTCCTTGGCTCATCTCAAGGCTAGTTCCTTTCTGTAAGTATCCATAGCAATTAAGTCTTTCCTTGCAAAAGCCAGTCACAACTTTGTATGCTGCTAAAACCCACAGGAATTGAGAGCTTTCCTATTCTGTTCCTTTTTTGACCCAGAAAAGGAAAATCTTGGCTTACCAGAGGAGCAGTTATCAAAGTTGAGATCTCCACAGATGACATCAAAAGCCACCAGCTCCTCTGGATTGGCTGTACTGGAGGAGGAGGTAGATTTTCTGAATTCAGACAGCCAATCTTGAAGCATATCCAGTTGCTCACATCGAACAGTAGTATCTCCTGTAGCAAACAAACAAACAAATAGCCAAAACAAGAAATAAGCTCTCCTTTTAGCATGTTTCTCAGCCACATCTGATTCGCTAAGCTCTTTCTGGACATCTTGAGGTAAAGAGTGCAAGATAAAAAACGGTGTGGCTAAGAGTATACTCAGTGCATAGTGCTTAGCCCAATATGAAGCTCACTAGGAACCACACTTTAAGTCTCTCTTCCTGGAGTCAATCATAGTAGGCATGTCTGAAGAAATAAGGAGAGAAGGCATCTGTGCTGCAGACAACCATCCAAAATGATGGTAGTTGTAGCCACGAGAGGAGGATGATCTGATGCACTACACTTATAACCAGAAGTTCAGAGATAAAATCTACTTCAGAAAACAGTGGACAGCATTTTCTGGGGTAAATCACTTGATCTTTCTTGGCTTTGCTTTCTAACTTTTAAAAATGAAAAATTTAACTTTCAAATGTTGTCAGTAAACATATATCAGTTCAGCTTACTCATACAGCAGTAGTCCATCGAGGAAGGGTTCTATTGGTGCTCAAGTAAGATTATCTAAACTGGAAATATTTGTTGATATTTTTAAAGGTATGTGTAGATACAGGTTTAGGTGAGCAGTACTTCAGAAATCAACACCCAGAGCCTTTTCACCAGCTGCAGGGAGTTATACTAGGCTATGTGTGCTGAGGATGTGCCCCTGTTTTATAGAATTGATAGGAAAGGATTGAGACTGACTGCTTACCAAATATTTTTTGTTTGTGAAACCACCTGACACACAAACCAGCTCTTTAATTATAGCAAGTAACCACACTTAGTTTCAGGTACATTAGGCAAGATGAAGTCTAAGGACGAATATATTGCTGTCTCAAAATTATTACAGCAAAAGCGTGATGTGGGGAAAGGAGCAGGAAGAGACACATTCTAGAAATAACTGTTTAGCATATTGTCTTCCCTTTCATTTCCATTGTACCTGCAGTCCACAGCTGTAATTTTGCTTGTTTCAGACTTGAAATAAGTCAAGTAAGAACATTACTTTATTTCAAGATAAAAGTTCTCCTTTCAGATGTCTCAATGAGAAGGAAAAGCAGCAAACCCAAAATGACTTACTCTGACTACAGTTTTATTTTTACCTGATTTACTGCTTAATGGTAGCTATTAAAGGGCGTACAACACAATTAGAAACATCAGTTATGTATGTCCAAAGCTGCTTTCAGTGGCCACTATGGAGATGGCAAATACTGAAGTCTACAACCTCAGTTTGTTAATCCCTGCTCTGAACTGTGGCTGTCCCCAGCACTCTTTATAGACTTGGAAAGTCTGTAACTCAACAGCACACTAAGTGTGTTAGCATACAGACAAACTTCAGGCCTTAGAACTTCACATCTCTACCACTATTAACCTGTGAAGGGTTGGATTTTCAAGAATATCTCAAGGAAGCAGGTGTTAAAACAACAGTTAAATACAAATGGAATCAGAAACATTCAGCCAAGCACGATCTGATACAATCCTAAATAATGAAAAGAAATATCGAGAAGAACATGACCAGGGAACGAGAGAGCTCTATATAGGTTCTGATGCTGACTTACCTCTTCAGATTGGTAATTGCAGCAGGAAATGATCAGTTTTTTTCCTTCCAGCTCATGTGTTATTCCCAACAAATATTTATGAGTTGGGCTGTAATATAAAAGCAGGTACAAGTGCTTCCTGCATCTGTTCCCTAACCTACAGTTTCTAGTTACTTGTACCTCAAGTTCACATAGTACCCTAATCACATGGCCTGACACAAACCCAGACCAATGTATTCTTGGGAAAACTCCTTGCTGCAACAGCACAATAAAGCCCTGTAGTGAAGATGCAGCTAGACAAAAGCACAAGAAATAGGTCACGTGAAATAAATACAGCCTGGAGCAGGTGACACTAAACACAAAAGGTGTGCATGAATAATGTATCCATTCTGCTTAACTAAAAGATACAGATGAAACTGCAGATTCACAGAAAGAATGAGCTGAAAAAGGAACTCTGGAGATCATGTAGTCCAGCCCCTCTGCTCAGGAAGGGCCACCTACAGCAGGTGGGTCAGGACCATGTCCAGTCAGGCTTTGAATATCTCCATGGTTGGAGACTCCATAACCTCTGGGTAGCCTGTTGCAGTGCTTAGTCACCCTCGCAATAAAAATGGTGTTCCTTTGTTTAAATGGCATTTTTTGCTTTGCAGTTTGTGCCTGTTGAGGACCACTGAGGAGAGTCTCCCTCCATCATCCTTACTCCTTCCTGTCAGGTATTTACATACTTTGGTAAGATCCATCTTGAGCCTTCTCTTCCTGAAGCTGAACTGTCCCAGCTTTCTCATTCCCTGTGAAGCTTATTTAAGTTCATGGACTGTCCTCCTCCTTCAGCATTTGAATCTTTTCTTTCTACAGCATCTGAATCCTTCTCTCTGATCTCATCTTCTTCAGCCAGTACTTTCTTCTGCCCTGCCTTTGTTTCCTTATAACATAACTTTTAAGCATGGTGCTTGTTGGGAAGATTGCAGTAATGTCTTGCTCCTCACAGAGTCCCATATAAATTGCTTAATTGTCTATGACTGAACTGTCAAGGTTTTTTTGTTTTTTTTTTTTGCCTTTCTGTGAATTACCCATGTAGCCTGGCTTCACTGGGATGAGTGATAAAATGATGCAGTCATTATCATATGGGCATAAAACTTGGGCGGCAACCTGTCACAGACCAGCGCACAGAATGTAGCAAACCCACACAAAAGTAATATTCTCCAAAACAGAAAACTTTGAGGAGAAACAGAAGACAGACAGGCAGAAACATTTTAGGAGGATGTTGTGAAAAGTATCTGGTAATGTGCATTGCTATTATTAAAAAAGTAGTAGCTACATAGTGACATAGAGCTCCCTTGGTAATAATGCCGAGCCTTGTAGCAGCACTGTACACCAGAGAATGTCAGGACTCTAGGGGAAAATTGTAGCCTTGGGACACTAGAGAGATGACTTCCATTTCTTTTTAGAATAAGTGTAGAAGTTGTGATAGTCTGGTATCTGTGATTATCCCCACTAGAGGTCATAGGAGTAACTGCACTTCAGTACACTGTGTGGAGCTGTTCAGTGAAGTGAGCTACATTTCCATGACAAAGATGGGTTGATCTAATGCGACTTGAATATAACTGTTTTCTGAGATTAATATTAAAGTAATGGTATCCATCTTACTGCAGCTGCACAGCAGGTACTGCATGTATCTGGACACAAAAGTTACTAGTGAGACTCACTCTGACCAGCTCCCAGTGATCAATAGCTTTGGAGGTAAAGATAACTAACCAGACACCTGAGTAGAAGAGAAGCCAAACCTGAATCGAGAACAGTTAGGGGAGAAGACATTTCAGAAATTGCTGGTTAGAGAGCATTAACAGAAGAGAACTGGGTAGTAACTCCCAACACTAAGATTCAACTTCTTCTTCCAGCCTTCAGCTTTAATTAAACATTCAGACAGAATCACTGATCTGACTGACTGACATCAGTGATTAACCGGAGAATACAGGTTTGTGCTAATTGCTCTACACTCTTTTCCTCAGTAACTGGCCTGGAAAAATGCAAATAATTGTGTTGTGACTGGTTCCCACAGTCAGCATTTCCGATTTCTTTGCAAGTTCCCTTCAGGTTCAAATTTTATGGAAAGATGAAAGGGTAGTTTGGGAAACCTCAGCCAGCATAAATAAATCCATCGCCTTTGTTCATTATAGGATAACCGTACTTGCAGTTTTTATTCACACTGAAAATGCTTCAGTGGGATCCTGGCTTTAGTTAGAACTGCAGGTAGGTACTATACACTGAGGAGGACTGTTTTGTCCTGCTCTGAAAGACATTAGAAAGAGCACTATGATGGCTGAACAAAACAACTGACAGGCCTGGTCACAGGAGATGAAAAGATTCGGTGGAGGTTTTTAAAACTACAGTTCTCAGCAGTGATAAGTGCTATGGGATACATTGGCAGGGAACTTGGGGAAGATGAGGAAAAAAAGCTTGTAAGGTGTATGATGTAAAACCTAGTCAAAAGGAAAAATTGTTTCCAAGTCAGAATCAAAGGCTTCAGTTTAACTGTGACACAGGCTGCATCTCACTTGACTGCATGACAGATTAAGCAGACCCCTACACCTGTAACATACTTAAGCCAGGATAGGCTGGGAAGAAAAAATAAAATAAACCCAAACCACCCAAAACCCCCAAACAACAACAAAATAAACGCCTTTTATTCTGCTGGGTTACTTTGCTGTGTCAGGGTCCCAGTCAAGTGCAACACTGCCTACAACAGCTGTGTGAGCCCAACTGAGAGGAGGGTCAAGGGCAGCTACCACAGCATGGCTACTCTAGTGTTGCTAGTGCAGAAACATATGGAGAATCCCTGCCTGAGGAAGCTTAGCACTGCAGTTACTCTAGATTGCACAGTCAGCATTTCAAACACTGAGGGATCACTCTCAGTCCTGAGCTGATTTCTGCTTAAGCTGTCTGCAGTCTTGTGGAACCTGAAGCTAGTGCTCAGCAAGCATGAGTTTCCAGTACCTGTACTGCTGATTGATCAGATGCACACTAAATGCAAACCAGAGACGTGAACAAGGTTATGAACATCCAGCATGCTATGTCATCTGGACCTGGGCTGGATGAGCTTGAGGCTTACTCTGTTTTGATCGCTTGGTGGGCTGTCTGAAAGGCATGACTCAAAGAGACTTGGGAGGTGGGTGGATTCTAGGCAGCAAAACCTGTCCAGAACATTAATCACTGACTAATTGAAAGACATAAAAGAGCCATGTAAACTTAACAGCCCCTTGAAAATAATTACATTCAAGTCTCATTAAAGGATCCCTGCATTTGTCACTGAAATGCAGCTATTGCCCATGGAAATGAAGAGCTGCCTCACAGCACCATTCAGTAATAGAGAATTGAGAGGAAAAGCTACATCTAATTCTAAACTTCTACTGAAAAAGGTGAACATCAGGTCTGAAAAAAAAAAAAAACTGCCCGGAACAGTTCAGCCAGTACACCTCTTGAAAAAAGCATCAGTAATTCGTCCCTGACCAGGAGCAGTTGGATCCCTTCATTTTATATTAGTGTAAGTATCAGAACTGTCAAGTGTGAGTTTATGTATCCTAGAAGGAAAGCCAAATTGCACTCGGCCATGTATGACAGGATGATTTAAATGGCTAACTTCTTAAACAGTGCTTGTTCTTACAGATACCACAGCTTTACATCGTTGAACTGGTTTTTGGGTAATTTTAAAAATGTGTGAAGTGTTACGAATCAGATGAAACAAATCAGAAAGCATAGCTCTGCCAAACATATGAACTTTAATTTTCCATTTCATTAAATAAGCTAGTATGATATATCAAAGGACAGTTAGACTCTTAAATCATTGTCTGCTCTATTCAAACATAGTTTGAACCAGATAAGCCTAAAAATACGAAGCAAGAACATAAGTAGGAAGATGAAAGATTGTGTTTTACCCTTGACAAAACTTTAGGCTGACTTTGAAAATAAAACATAACTTCCCTGTTCTTTTTCCCTCCCCCGTCTTCAATATTTTAGGGATTACACAGTGTGGTCATTAGACTGAGAATGCATAAGTAGGCAGTAAAAAGGAACAGGACTAAAAATGGAGGTTTATACCCTAAACTAGAACAGCAACGAATCTGAGCTCCACAAAAGCAATCTCTCAGTATGTTACCATAATTCCAGAGTTAAAAATAGAAAACTAGAGAAGGATGTTACACTGTTAAAATGTAACTAAAAAATTCATGAATCTTCTTTAGAACTATCCAGTCTCTCTAATGTACTTCAGGGACTGGCAGTTTTGTTCCCAGGTCTGTCTCTCTGCAAGTGAAGCACTGACAAAGCGGAATGAATGCGAGCTGCCTGACTGGGTTAAGCCAGACATGCCGTAGCGCATTGGTTCAAAGTTCTCCCATTTTTAATACATCACTGTCTTCCTCAGCCTGCAGCACACATGCTGTCTTCAAGCAGTCTACGAGGGCTCTGGTGGCTCTCCATCTCTCAGGAGCACAAGAATTGCCGTTGCATCAAGTAAAACAGAGAATATCCACCCTCTGGCTAAATTAAATTCTTGCACAAAATACAGGTTTGTTGATCTGGCTTTTGTATTACTACAGCTACTCTAAATATAGAGCTTATAGCTTTGCTGCAAAAGATAAGGGAGCTACATGGAAAATTTTCCATAGATGTCTCCAAGAATTTCAAGTATTTGTCAGTTATAATTGATGAATGTTCAGGCAAACAACTAAAATGGTGAAGCATCTTGATTTCAAAATATATCGGAACACTAAAAAAGGAATAAACTGACCTGAAGTTACTAACTTTTCTTCTCCTTGCTTTCTGGACTCAGGTTGTAAAATAGAGATACAGCTACCCATCTACCTCGGTCTTGTTCTGAATGTAAATATTAAAAGGATGCTGAGTGTTGAGATAGTATCAGGGAAAAAAAGAAAAAGGTTATAAGACGGTTGAGGAGGAAAAGGCTCTACCACAACCTGACAGAGCTATGTGACATTGCAGTGCGCTTATGCAAAGCACTGGGAGCCCGCATCTCTCACAGACACAGAAATCTGCTATTTAAAGAACTTTCCATTGTTTTTAAAGATAATTCAATGAAAAGTAAAAAAAAAAAAAAAAAAAGCCTTCCACACTCTGCTAAGAGTTTTTGCATTTTATTTAACAACCTTAGAAAATATTGTTTCATGAAACAAAGGACACAGAGCATGCTGTGTCTTTCTGTACTAAATGTAATAGTGTAATTGCTTTTAAACATGACCAAGAAAATTTTTCAATGAGTGTATTTACTTTCAAGCTATTTATGTATGAAATTTACAGGTCAAAAACCAGATACTCTGGGCTTATTCCAGCTGCAGATTTCTGATGGAAAAAAACCTGTCCCAACTTGTATCTTCCAATTGTCCCCTAGGTATGTACAAAGAGATTTTAGTTTGTATGCTGGTGCTTCCAGTATGGGTTGTTTAATACTGCTGAGGAATGACGATAGTGATGTATTTGCTAAAATAACAGTATTTGGTTAAGAAGGAGAAATCCTGGAGGAATCATGCTTGCTACTGCTACACAAAAGTCCCACCACCACATGCCTAGAAATGGTGAAAAAGTCATATAAGCAACTTAGGACAGTACCTGCAATAGCTTGCAAATGAGTGCAGGAAATGTATCCCACAATTCTTTGGTCCTGAGGTGTACTTCCCACTTGCACCTGGATGGGAAGGAAGAAATAAAAAGGGGATTAGTGGAAGAACTCATTCAACTCTACTTCCCAACCCGGCTGTGCAGCCTCTGTACCCTGCACTGCCCTTTTACACCATTCTTTCCATCTTAGCTCCATTTTGAAAACACACATACATAAAAAAAAGCACCAGAGACTCAGTGGTGCTTACTGGGGTGCCAGTTCCTGCTAGCACACTGACGCCTTCCTCCTTCATCACTACTGCTACTTTTTGATTTTGATCTGCAATGCGTGCAAAAATTTGACTTTCGCCTGCTCATATGCTATGATCTTTTAAAAATATATTTGCTGGTGGGCATGCAAGCAGATTAGAGTCAAGTTCTGGTTTAGCTTTTCAGCTCTATTGAAGGTTTTGGAAGAGCAGCAAATCAAAACCCCCAGTGTTTTCAGGATCAAGATTTGGATTGATGCAAGAAACTAGTTAGAGCGTATGGTTTTCCTGTTGACAGCTAACGTGGCAACACTGCATGGACTGCTCAAGTAAAAGCCCACAGACCAAAGCTGTACCTAGGGCTCAGAAACCAAAACCACAGATCACTCTCCTTCATGAGGCTAAGCTCAGACTTCATCTGACACCTCAAAACAACAAGCAGAGCTCCATTTCATACAAACAGTTTTGTCACTTTGCTTGGTTTTCACGTTTTTCACCTATCCAAAAACCATCTGATTCATTTTATAACTGAAAAGTCAGCTTTGCAGTAAGTGACTTTAGAAGCCATTTGTACTCAACAGTGCCTTGTTAGCTTTCACTTTTTGTTCCAGCTAGAAGAATATCTAATAAACAACTTGCATTAATCTGTCCTCAGTCTGTTCAGTCCCCTTTTAGACAGTTTTCCCAGTGGATATTGATGGTGTTCTTATTGCTGTTCCCGTACAGTTAACCTGCTCCAGGGAAGGTGAAGGCAGAGGAAGAGAAGGAAGATACACGCAGTCACTGGTGGATCAACACCTAAGCCAGAAGATTCTCTCCAACTTGGAAGACTGTAACAGAGTCCCAAAGGAGATGCCTGTCTGCTGGATGGCTATTCGTTCACTGCTGCAGAAGCTTCACTATACAGACCTCCTTCATCCTCCCTCAGGCTGCCTTAGTCTGAATATGTCACAACTGCATATTATCAAGGTGAATTAAAAGGAGCATTCTCTCCAACTTTTCATGCAGTGCATGCCAGTCCAATAGAAAAGTGTGAAAGTGTTAGTTTATATCTTCTGCTATCTAGGACAGGCAGGTGTATGAATGATATTTTCAAAACTTAATAAAATCAGATTTTCCCTTTCACTGAAAACTGCATATTGTAAACTCTCTACTAGTTTACAGATTTGCTGCATCTTCCTGGCACAGGGAAAAAGCGTGTGTCATACATCTTTCAGTGCCATCTACTGCAACCACGCCAAACATGCAAAGTTATAGCGAGAACATACTGCTTATAATCCTCTTATTAACTAAAGCAGATGGAATCATTTTCAGTGTCTCTATCCAAAAAAAGCATAAAAGATTTAAGTCTAAAAGCTGAACATATGAACATAAATTATAATCAGTTGAGAAAACATCAACTCAAATTGGCTTTAGAATTTCCTGTGCAGCCTTAATAGAGTGCATGACAAGGCCTTGTACTCATCAACCAATTTATGTGTAGAATCGCACTCATTTCCATTAATCATAAATAAATGTGTATCATACAATGTCCCTGTGTGCACAGATCTACCCTGAAGTAGACTTGGGATTGTTCGCTCTCAACAAATGAGAGGAAATGGCCTCTAAGACAGACTGACTGCTGCTGTACACAGGTGGGTGAGTGCAGCAAACACCCCTTGGGGTGGCCGCCACACAGGGACAGTGCCCCAGGGCTCTGCACCCCCTAGGAACACACCCCTGAGGGGAAAAGGAAAGGGGCTTTCATAAACACTCTGCTAATTAAAAAAAAATAACAAACAACAAAACAATGCCGAAACTCCAAAGTAAGAGCTGAAGCCATTAGCATAATTAGAATTTCCTTGGAAAATGCCAGCATGGAAGTCTATCCAAAGCGGCTTCTCTCACAGATTACATATTTCCTCCAACTTTTTTTTTTTCACTTGGTTGTTTTTTTTTTTTTTGAGTAGCAGTATTAATGTAAACCACCAAGAAGTGTAATTTTGAGTATAATGGAAACCAGTATTTGTGACAACTACTAGGAGACAAAACAAATATCCTTGCAGCCTCCTATTCAATTCCCAGCTCCATTACAAGCACTAGTATATGAAACATAATAGAATAATAGAATGGTTTGGGTTGGAAGGGACCTCTCAAGGCCATCTAATCCAATGGCACTGCACTCAGCAGGGGCATCTGCAACTAGAGCAGGTTGCTCAGAGCCCCGGCCAACCTCACCTGGAAGGGTTCCAGGGATGGGGCATCCACCACCTCTCTGGGCAACATGGGCTAGGGGCTTACCACCCTCAGTGCCAAACATTTCTTCCTGCTCTCTAGTCTCAGTTTCCCCTCTTTTTAAAACCATCACCCCCTGTCCTGTCGGAACAGGCCCTGCTGAAAAGACTGGTCTGAAATAAAAGAGTAAGGAAAATCTGATTATTCCGTCTGGTATTTCACAGATGGACAAGGACTATGGGATGGCCAGACAGGAAAACTACTTGACCTCTGGAATATTACAAGCCCTATAATTCTGTATAAAAACATTCCTTTTTGTGGCCAAATACTGTAGCTACTTTTAGACTGTTCCATTTTCAAGGGTATATTATATTGTGAGCGGCCTGAGCAGCTACGTGGCAGTCCTGCAGAAATACAGCATTGAGTGGTCATTTCAGACTGCAGTGTGGATCTTGGCAGAAAGGTTCTACTTTCACCAAGCTAAGTCGGCACTTAACAAATATAACCTGATTTTTGCTGCTTAATTCAGAAGAAACTTCTAATTTCACATTTACAACGAAAATACCTGTAAGCAAATAAGTCACTGTGGTTTCTTCACAATAAGCCTAGTTGAGAGGTGTCCCTGCCCATGGCAGGGATGTTGGATTAGATGATCTCTAGGGTCCTTTCCAACCTAAGCCATTCTATGATTCTAAGCCCGACTCAACTGTTCTGTATTATAGCTCTGTATCAATAATACACTGAACTGCCCTTCTATAGGGAACTACTTCAGATACTTCTTTCTAAAAATCATTGTGTAATCTTAGTTGTGTCATGGACCACTCTTCTATGCCTGTGGACACTTACAGGAAGGTAGTATCTAAATATACTTCTAAGTTCCCCATGTTTTAAAATAGGATAATTATTACAAGAAGAAGAAGTTGCATGTGATATCATCCTGTTAAATTCTGATGTTACCTAGAGGTAACATTAAAAGTGAGAGAGTATATATGTGGTTCAAGAATGTCTCCTGATTACATATTTTGACAGAAACAAAACAGTATTTTTTCAATACTGTGCTGAAATATGCAACATACAATGCAATTCTCAGTACATTTGCCAAGTTAAGTAATCAAACTAGTCAAACATTTGGAAGCTAGGAATGGATTCTGATCCTTGTTACACCACTGAACATTACTTCTTTTTAGCTGTTGGGCTGGAGGTTTATAAAAAGCACATTACAGATGAGAAAGAGGCTTTTTTTCCATAAAGCAGAAAGCCTGCTAAGGTTGTGCTTGGAATTCAAAATTCCAGTTTCTACTGACACATATTTATATTTGTTCCCTGTCTGTGAATGAAATAAGTGCAAAACCGACAGCTCTGAATTTTTATTTTCAGTCAGAGTGATGACTGTGTCAAGTACACAACAGTACTTGACACCAAGTACTAGATTTCATCTCTATGCTATAGCACGTTAGCACAATCTGTTGGAGAAGCCCTGCTGATACTGTGCCGTACTATGCAAAGTTGTGGATGTTCCTATCATTGTCCATCAAAACCTTGTCCTATATGGACTAAGGAGTAGTACGTCCTCCAGTTAGACTGGGGTCAGGTAATAAACAGCACTCATGAAAGAAATCAAGGCAACAAGGCTGCGGCTGAGAGATTCTTGTTGACAACAACAACAAAAAAATGTAATGAGTAGCAACAGTTGAAATGTTAGAGCTAGAGTGAAGGAAATAATTTTAAAATCAATCACATTACTTGTTATCATGGGAGTTTTCTGAGCTAACTGGAAAATCTTGTGCATCTCATGTTTACCATAATCCAGAATAAACTATACAAAGCTGCATACATGACAAATATCATGTCTTTAAGAGTTTACATTTACACACATCTGCCCCAGCAGTGCACAACGATTCTATTACATCTGGATGTCAAGAAAAGCATCAGCAGATACTTAAACAAAAAACAGGGAAATGCTACCTAAATAGCAGGGTACCAGCTTAAAAAACCAACCAACCAACCAAGCAAACGGCTTCAAACATGCCATTGCTGTGTTAAATCATCAGCTACTTGGAAGGAAGTGTTCTCTAATGGTTAAAAATTTGTGCTCTGCCATACATGAGAGATCTCACTTGTCTGAAGAATCAAACTGGATACTCAATCACTGATCAATGTGTAGACAAAAGCAAAAGCTTTTTTTTATGAAGGGAACTTAACCTTTAGTGACATTTTCTAGAAGCTTCATATTGCCAGGAGGTAGCCATTCAAAAAAAATCCTAACAACTAAAGTAGACAGTATCTTAAACGTGTACCCTCCAATATGAACTTTTCATATACATACAAGTGCAAGCATATACCATTGCCTCTTCCTTCATGAGAAGCAAATCCAGGTGTGCAACCCAGAAGAGGGCTAAAATTGTGGCATATTCCTGGAAAAAGAGCTCCACAGAGTTTTATCACCCCACAGTCTATGTGCAGCCAGTAAACCTAAAGCTAGAAAAGGTAAATAATCCAACTGCACCATTAAGAATCTCAGGGAGATGAGATGCTACACAGAATAGCTCTAGCTTCAGCCATTATAGTTTAATCACATCGTGGCCTGTAAATGAGCAAACCCACTCATTTCACCAGCTTAGCTGACTGTGAATGTGTCAATTATTGGAATAAATGTGAACTGTAGTACTGTTTGCTGCATTATTCTTTTGAAGAGGGTACATCTCCAAAGTATGTAGCTCTACGGCAATCAAATTTGCAGTCACAACAAGAACACTAATCATGTTCATATTAGGAAGAAAAACCAGCCAGGCTGGAAAGCACACCGGCATGTTCTGTGGGGAAAAAACCTCCTTAAAAATAAAAGCATGAACAAAAGTATTCGTAACGGACATCATCTAAGCAGGGCCCTCGAGTTACTGCTTGTCTTAGAAATAAAACACCCCAGACAGAGAAGAGCAGGGCACAGAAACAGATTTTACAGTAGATGCAAGAGTGACTTACTGCCACAGAAACATTCATCTTACCATATGTAGCCAATATTTTTTAAGTTCAAGGGCAGCTCCATTAAAAATAAAGGAGTATGAGATTCCACTGAATTAGTGCTGATAAAGCAGCTGTATGTGCACAAGGAGCAGTACCTCCATGCATGCTCATGCTTCAGACCACCCCAGCTTCATGTTCTAAGATGTGCTGGTAACAGCACACCATTTGTACCTCCCTGTTTCAACTACTGTGAGAATATCAGTATGGAATAGACATCCTGTGTAAATATAATGAGCAAACAATAGAGCGAGGAAAAGAAAGACATGGAAAATAGTTTCTCTTTCCAGTGCAACTTTTCTGTAATCTCCCAAATTGTATCAACTCCTGTTGGACTTTTTTTTCTAGTTCAGCAATTTTCCCAGACAGGCAGGAGAATTGACACCAAGAAACTAACTGGCATAGCCAGTCCAACTGTGTGCCCAAGTCCTCATTCCTGTCACTGTTAAGATGACTGGGAAAACTTGCAGCTACTCACCTTCATAACTCAAACATTCCTGTCCTACAGAGACAACTTGGATTAGCAGTAACTTCCAAGAAAGATGTATTTTATTCCTATACTTTGTGTTCTTTGGAGTAGTTTTTTGGTTATCTTAGACATAGTGCAAAAATATCTGTCATATTTGTAGTACTTTGACAGCTCTGCCTTTTGTTTTCAGGGCTATATAGCAGCTTCTAAAGGAAATGCATCAGTTAAATTTGTTTATTATTATAAATGTGTCATTTAAGCATAGTAAATAAATGAAAGAAGTTTAAAGTGTTACAGAGGTCATCTCAAAATTCTGTTTGGTGCTCTACAATTCTTTCTAGCCACATTTGCACTTGATTATTTCAGAATCCTGTTTTTACCCACCTACCACATGAAAACAATTACTGTTCCATGAACTCGGAGAATTAGTTATTTGGCAAAGCTTCGTTAAGCTTGTATGTAAAGGAAAGTGGCTGCAAATTGGTGCCATGAATGAAGGGCTCTTCCTATCCTGAAGAGGATAAAGCCGACAACTTATGTTCTCTCAAACCTGTATTTCATTCTGCGCAACAGTTTTAATTTGTTCCCATTAATGACAGAGGAAAAAGCCATGATTAATAACATTAATTATATCAAAGTGAAGGAACATGCTACAGTGCCATGGTAGAGTCTTCTAATTATTTTTTTTTTTCCTCTTTTTAAAAGAAAGTGTCAGGCAGGTTATTGGATTCCATCCAGTTCCTGCATTAACATTTTACAGCAGAAACTGAACATGTGGAAAATGTTTAGGTTACCCTCCTGACTTAAATGGCACAGCTTTAGAGTTATCTAAACAAATTCATGAACAGCACTAGACATTTCTTTTATACATCTTAAGATGTATAGTGTAGATACAGGACAACTGATCAAGAAAATCTAACCACTGAAATCTCTACATGATCTTTTACAGGGGTGAGAAAACAGCCAGTTCCCTTTTCCACGTATTCCTTAGGTAAAAAGGCTTTCCTGCAGTCTCCTGTGTGACTGCGTAGCAGAAGCTGCCTCGTTGCTCTCAGCCACCACACGTGCAAGTTGGCATGGAACAGTAAAGACATCTTAAATTAAATTACAAACGTATCTGCATCAGTGATATCAAAACGGAGAATCACAGAGGTTAATTCAGGGATCCCTCGTTCTAGCATACAAAGCAGGCACCTCAAGAGTAGCAAATACTAAAAACTGCTTCAAAGCCTTTCTACAATGAGAGCTACTGCTCCTTCTACCATCTGTTAGCACTGTATCAGCTCTTTCAAAAACAAGTTTGGCTTTGCACACGAAGCAAAGGTTGCTAGGTTTCCTTTAAGGAATGAATAATAACATGTTCTCTGCACAATTACTGTACTTCCTGAAAACAGCATTAACTTTCAGAGAATTTGAAAAGTAAATCTGTTAATAAGCTTAGGAATTAATGTTAATTAACCACAAGTCCTTTCGGAAATTTAGCAAAAACCACAAGACATTTTTTCCTTGTGATTTTGTTAGAGTACTATTAGCTGTTCCAAATTGCCCACATCAGAATGTGGTTTTATTTTTGCTCTATGTTCACATACCATGATTTAAGCAAGAATTCTTATTTTTGCTAAAATTCTCTCTCTGGGCAGATGCCACAACCCAGAATAATTTCCTACCAAGAACAGTAGGAAGAACAGCCTTCTGTGCAACATACTTCTGTATCTCCCAGCTCCGTGGGAGGAAAACCACTCCAAGACCTCTCCTCAGTTAATAGCCATTTTCAGAATGATACCTTTTTCATTCACCTGACTAGCACAAGGATGCATTTACCTGTCTTGTATGACTTAGATTTGTGTTACAGTTATAGCTATTACAATTTAAGCATAGGAGAGAGGCAACATTTGTCAGCAGGAGTGACATTTTGTTATTAGATAGGTACATGTGGAAAAATAAGAACAAGCTCCCCAGTTCAGTAACTCATCAAGTCAAGTTAAGGATGTTTTCTCAGTTTATTGCACTACTGTGCAAAACTTACACAGCATCCCTGAAAGACACTGTTACTAAGGCTATATACCAATCCCTCTTTCTAAAGATGAGTGGTGACATTTTGAAACCTGGTAAATTATGAACAAGCAATGCATTACACAGTTTCTGCTCAGCACTCACTGATAGCTTTGATTTGACTGCAAAATCATCATCCAGTTTCTGAAAGGGACACGTATTTTGAAATTCCCTTGAAGTGCATCAAACCCACTGTGAAGTACAATTATGTATGTGTCAAACCAACAGCTGCAGGGTAACTGAGAATGATGCAATCTGCATCATGTGGTACATCGATACATATAGGGCAACTTTTTAGTTCTAATCACCAGCAGAGTCCCACTTCCCTCCTCTGTAGCAGAGCAGCAGTAAGAGACAACTGCAGTTATAAAACCTGCAAAGCAAACTCGAGGGCTCATTTCTTTGGCATTTTAAATGAATGTAAAATGCAGTACTGGAACAGAGAGTCACGGCAGACTGTCCCAAGGGCCTAGACTGTCAAAGTATGAAAATGGATTGGCTGATTTATAGATTGTCTGACTTCTCCTCCGAGCCTTTAGTGGCAACTAGGAACAGTGGTTTAACACTTCAGGCATGCAACTGTCACTTAGATGTAAGTGACATTTTCCCCCTTCTTGTATGCTATTTTTTCTATGACTGGGTCATTCTTACATCCCAATGAGACCCTCAGACTGGAGACAGAAACATTGCTAGAGTCTGAAGAGATCAAAGTGCTGAATGTCTATTAGTCTCTCAGTTATGCTGAAAATGGGCTTTACACAATAGCTACTCACACAAAGTCACCCTCACGCCTTCATGGAGGCTGACCTGGAAAACATCAGCCTATACAGATGGAAAAAGCAGTCTGATCACTGCCAGGAGAATGCCAGCAGCAGCATCTTTTGTGGCAGACATCTTGAGGAAGAGAACAGACTTAGGCTAGCAGAATTCCTTTGCACAGGTCTCCAGACAGCTGTTAGGTAGCATGACATCAGTAGCATGAAACGGTATTAAGTCTGTGTAATTTACTTCCAACTCCTCTCTTTGGTTGTGACACCCCAGGTGTCAAGCCACAATTGAATCACTTTACCTTCCTGCGCTTTATTTTTTCCTTCTATTAAGCAGATACTGACCTTTCTTTATTATGCACTCTGATACATGTGAATTAAAAGCAGTATGTAGAGCTGATTGTTACTATAGCTACTCTAGTAATAACACTTGAGCTGTGTAAGTCTCTCAGGTAAAATAACTCTGTATGACAAAGCAAATCTCTCAAATCCTTCCAGATCTCCACCTGAACTTTACAATCTAGATGGTGAAGGCAGGGCAGGGAAGAGCAGGGCAATGGAAAATGTACAAGCGAAGCACTTGTACAGTAGGGATCTATTGTGTAACACAGTTTCCCCAAAAGAGTTTTGCCTTTTTGTTCAGAATAATTCAACTTGCATTAAAATGTTTAGTTCTAAGACCTTTAATTTATCTCCTGAAAAGTTGTATTTGTAATAAGGATATAAATGGTACTCATTAAAAGAAAGCCAGTTTCTTTCTCTGAACATTCTTCTGAATTTAGATGTTGGGTCTTTCCTGAGGTTCAGGAAGATTTGAATAAAGGCTTCATCTTCCTAATGAGTGGAAACATTAAGTGATTTCATCCATATTTTCAAAATATGCAGTCTTCTCAATTCCTTTTCACAACTTTTTGATTTTTTTTTTTTTTTTTAAGCAACTTAGAGAGCAATTCCTCCTTTATTTGGAGGTGGAAGCTATGCAAGTGGAACAGTCTTTCCAAGTGTACTTCCAAAAGAAAACTCAGTTGATGTCTTTTCTACTTCAGAAATGGCAACACCCTGCTTTCAATGGGAGTCAGGAACTAAAACCACAGAGTCTGCACATGACAGAGACACTTAACTCCATGCCAGTACTGAATGGAAAGCAACTAGGAGACTCTTGTTCTGCAAGTCTCTCTTAACTATATCTGAAACCATACTAAGATAAACTCTAATGTAGGACTGGGTTGCATTACATACATACAAAATATTGTAAGAGCCAGTAAAATAATTATCTAGAAGCAGCAATATGACCGGTCTACTTGAATGGCAGAGTACTGGCTAGAGCAACACTTTCCAAGCATGGTGACAATATGCTTTGCTAGCCTGCTGCTATGCCAGTGTAAGACCTCAGGACTTCTGAAGTTAATGGATTGATTTTCACTGACTTCAGAAACAAACTGGACTTTTACTTGCTGTATGTAGCTTTTATCTCTGGAGTCCACACAAACTCAATTGCTGATTGAGCAACCATCAGGAAAATCAACCTTCAAACATACTTTGTTTCAAAGTAACAATTAAACAGATCAGTCCTACATTTTTTAATTTTTTTGTCAAAGAAAGAAATGATCAGTGATCATTTAATGTACAACTAAGAAAGTAATTTCGTGTCATTGTAGACTTAACTCTGAATGAAAAAGATTTTTGGTATAAAGAACTGTAGGTCAGAATGATACAGACATGAGGAAAAATGGTCTTGTAGCTGGGCCACAACTCTGTCATATTTAAAAGAATGTAGTCGTCTTCGAGTCTTTATAATAATTGGTCCCTATTCCCTGCTCAACTGTAACATTATTTAACAACTTGAATCCATAATTAAGTTCATCATCCCAGTGGAATTTTGTAAAGAGGCTTAATTTTCTGCAAGGGAAACGGAGACACTGTGGCCTGCCTAGCAGGTAGCAAACCAATGACTCAGCACTGGGCAGCTGAAAGCAGATTGGTTTTAATCTCTTAATTCCTAATATATGCCTACGTTGAAGGGTAGTCTTTGTGACCCTGGTAATAGTTATACTGCACAATTTGTATTTTCATTTTTTGCATGCTGAAAAAAATAAACTTCAGCTGTTTATAAAGATGTAGGAGCACTGTATAGAAAGCTTAGGTCCTGTTTTTGGAAACCTGTATTCAGATATGGGTAAACTAGCAGGTACCTATAATTTGAGCACCTGATTGATGTATTTTGCTAGCATGCGAAAAAGTTTAGGGTTTAATTAGTGAAACCCATTCCAAACTGTGACAAAAATTGCAAAATCTGAAATCCACTGTTCTAGGCAATTTTCAGATCTGTCTAGGTTTGTGTCTACAGATTTGAATCTCTGCACAAAGTTTTGGCTCTTGATTAATCATGAATCAGAAAAGCCTGTTTCCAGTTTATGAAGAAGACAGATTCTCCCAAGAGTTAAGCATGAACAGCCATTAGCCTTGGAAAAGCAAATCATTGCATGGAGACTTATTTCTGCTTTCCATGATTTACAGACATACAACCCCAGGATTCCTGTTCTCACTACCTCAGTTAATTTGTAAACTGTGTTAATAAGGCACAAAAGCTCTGTGCTCTCCAGTGGCCCAGGCTTGGGTTTTTTTGTGTTTATTTTTTTTTGTTTGTTTATTTACTCTTCTTCGTATCTCTCCTTAATTCTTTTGCAACCAAGAGCAAGGGACAGTCATACATTTAATTGCATTTCTTTTGAGTTTTACTGTACTAGAGTTTTAGTTAGACTTTTGTCTTTTGATTCCTACAAAAGCACAATACACGAATAAGCTGGTTTCCACCACTAATGCCCATTGTAATACACTCATGTTGCAAAGCTTAGAATTTGTGCATTATATTACAGAGATTTCTGTGAACAAGAAACTAAAGTTACATGAAAACTACTTCAAATTTTGACACTTGAAATTCTGCTTAAGTTCTACCTCCAAAAATCTCTCATTACTTCTTGCACATCCATCACTTCAACACAGTATCTAGGCCACAGAACCTATATATAGGTTGTATCAGGGAATCTAGATCTCAGTATTGCCTGTTTGAACTCTAACAGAAATGACTAAGAGAAATAGTGCCACGTTATAATTTGTCACATAAATGGAATCAATATTTATGTCTTAAAAAAGGCTCTTACCTTGAGAAACAAGGCTCCCTTGGAAGCCAAGGAGTCCGTTCCTCTTCCGTTGGGGTAACAGTGATAGGCAGCATCCATAACAGGATAGCGGCTGGCAAAAAGTAGACCACTGTTCACAAACTTAAAGCTACAGCAGCCGTGGCAACTGTAAACCCCAACATCATAGAGAATGTATTCAAAATAGTGATGAAGCTGCTCTTTCAATTTCTCCGCAGCTCTTTTGTCAAACACTTCCTGCAAACACAGAAAGTCCAAGTTGGCAGGGAAGAAAGCAGAGATCTCATGATCAAAGGTCTCATCTGTATGTTTCTTTTTCCGCACTGAAGTCTTCTTCATGATTGAAGCTTTGTAGAGGAGCTTGTTGTTGACAGTGCTTTGGTCCACCATGCCATCTCCAACGCGAACTTTAACTAAGGACTCTCGTGAGGCAGAGTAGCTGTCTAAACTCCCAGAATCTCCTTCTTTTTGTTTGTGGTTAGGTGTTTTTGAGATCTCTGCGTCACCTTCCAGGGACGGCTCTGCTGGGCCACCCGAATGAGCCTGGCAATTGATGGTATCTGTTTCTGTGTCTGACATGTGGCCATTATCCTCTCCGTTAATGCGGACAATGCAACTGTTTTCTTCTCCCTCATTTGGCTCTCCAGCTCCACCTTTATCTTCTCTACTATCCTCACTGTTGTTTGAGCCAGAATTGTCTCCTTTATACTCCATTGATGTTGTCCTTTTGATGCCAGCATTAACAGCACGATTAGTGCTGTCGCCACCCTGGGGGGAGACCAAGCTGCTAAAACTGGCTGCACTGATAGATGTGTTGGTAGGAGAATCTATATATATTTTGATTTGTGGTCTGCTTGCCCCATTTCGGATCCTCCGGCCAATCTCTTTAGCCCTAGCCTGTGTATTGAAAACATTATTAAATCTTGCCAGCGAATCTGGCAGCAGGCAAACGTTGGCGCTGCCAAAGCAGAAGCTTTTCCCGTTCCCTGCAGCCTTCCATTCGGTGAGCAGCGTGGCTCCGTTGGCATGGTTCTTGTCTTCTAGCCTGGAGTAGATGTATGGCCTTCTGGCTGACTGCAGTGGAGACCATAACAAGAAGCCAATCAGAGCAAAAGGGAGAGAGGCTACCAACAGTGCCAAGTAGATGGGAGTGGTAATAATGATGCAGAGTGCATGGAAATAGCATGGGTCATCTGCTCTCTGACGTTTTTCATAGGTGGTAGGAACAAAAGAGGCCACAAGCCTATCTGCTAACCAGTAGCATGGGAAAATCAGGCCCCAGGAAAAAGAATGCAGAACTGACAGAAAGCTGTTGGGAAATGGGGAAGTGTACAAAACCATTGCAACTTAATTATGACAACACTTCAGGGCCTACTACATGATGTCACTGTGTCAAGCATCCATAAGAACACCGGGAGAGTGCTGGGGAAAAAAGGTCCAGTCAGGAGTTTGGTGTTTTCCAGTGAGAGTCAATAACAAAACTTGAAGAGCACCATTTCACTGTCTTGGAGTAAAAATGAAACAAGGCCACTGTTTTTGTTTGGCATCTGTATCTGTCAAAGTATGTCATTGTTCACTGGAGGCTGCCATAATGGAACACACTGGAGGCAAAAAGGAAATCTGTAAAAACAAGACACAAAACATATGTAACTGTTATTAAAAATTTAAAGTGGATTTATTTTGCCTCACTGTCTAAATGATTTCCCTTTTTTGTTGAATTTAGCAATTTTGATAGCCTGTTAAAGACTATGGATCTAGGGCAACTCTAACAAGGGACTGGTATTTGGGCAAATAAAATCAGGGCATTGAACATTTAATGCCCATGACTAAGGTTGTCATGAAACACATTTCTATTACGAATTTTAGGCCTTACATTGAGAAATATGGTTTGGAGATTCTTTTATTTTATAATCCATTCACACTAATATTTATATTTATTTATATTAGCTGTTTTCAGAACCTTGCAAATACATGTTTAGCAGTTATCTCTAGGCTGCTCTAGAAGACTATTATGTCTAGTATTTTACCACTGAAGTTAAATTTGCCTGAATTGCTGAAGTCCTTGAAAATCAGAAAACCCACAGTGATACAATGTGATGGAGCTACAGTAGCAAACACACCTTGTATTTAAGAGCAAAAAACATTTCCTTGCTATATTGTTTGCTTTGCTGCACTGCAAAACAAAATGAGTTTACTTAAAAGTACTCTTTATATGGTTGAATACGGTTTCAAATTTTTGTAAGGCAAACTACTTGGCCTTAAAATTTAGGTATTTAATATTAATTATTTATTTCAAGCTGCAGTTCAATATCATTCAGCTACAGCCCACAAAAACTCCTGATATGATTTTCTAGTAAAGGCTTCTTACATCTAGTGAATACTTCAGCAAAATATAATTTAATCATAATTAACATTGTTTTTAAATTCAAATTTTCAGCTTTGAAGGAAACAATACTAATATAACAAGAAAAACAGTTTCACGTCCTTCCTCTGAACACAGACATCATCTTTTAAAAGTTGTCTTACTAGTTGGAAAATTCTGACCATAGGTATGTAGCAGATGTTATGATTAAACAAAGACATCAAATGTGAGGGGGCTGATTTTATTTAAAAAGCTTGGTGCAGTATACCTACAGCTTTTTAAAAGTAATTTAAGTAATCTTAACAACTTCCAGTAAGTTGAGGTTTTAACATGGGTTTTGATAATATGAAATGTCATGGGGTTTTTATGAAGTACTGATATTAATCAAACTTTGTCAACCTTGCAAACAGCATCACCAATTAATATCACACTCCATAAACTGGAACTGTGACATTACCCAGTAAGAGGAGCAAAGCTGGGTGACTGATAAAGGCAGAATGTATGTTTCAAACCTAGAATGTAAGTAATATTAGGCAGCACTATATAAAAGCTATTCACCAAGTAAGCAAATGAGAGGATATACACTGGACCATGCTTCAAAACCCCTCTTTATTTTTGACATCTTGGGGAGATGAAAATTACATAAGAATACTTATTGGCATAAGTTCAATTAAAATTTAGGGTTCTCAGGGAGCCAATATTAAGGAAATAGTAGTTTGATGTGTATTTTAAATGTTCTGCAGGGTTCCCAGAGACAGAGGGCATTTGTATTTCTGTCAAATAAAACCATGATATGGGACACAAAAAAGAGAAATAACAGTTTTACAAAGCAATGCCGCCTTAGAATCAGAATAAAAATGCAATTCATTTTCTCTCACTTTTTACATTTCTGCTTCTTCAAGCCCTTGCAACTGATCTATGTTCCTACTGCCTCATATTTTCAGTTGTGGTACGTGTGCAATGCCAGACTGCTGACACACCCTGTACAGATCAGAAGCACTAAGTAAGGCATTAAAGTACCTGGCTTAACTAGCTTCCTTTTTACCACACATTTTTTGTTTATTAACTGCAAGAAACTTTTTCCTTCAGTCTAGACTTCCTTATCAGCAGGACTAAGAGTAGTCACAGCACGTCAGATTTGCAGCCATACATTTTTGTTAGGCACCATGGCAAAGAAGAATTTTAATAAAGGAACAGACGAAGATGAGATAGGTTTGCAGATATTTCTTCCCAGAAGCAAAAGGCAACCCTGGGGCAAGCAAGCAAGCATTAGTCTGAAAAATCCAGTAAGTAGGTGACAGAGGCTGGTAACAAAAACTGGAGATAGGAATCAAATCCTCAAATTGAGAAAAAAAGACTTTCAGAAGTGAAACCAAATAGTTGGTACCCAAATACTACAGAGAAGGAAGTCATTAAGTGCATGCATTAAGAAGGATGGCAGTACCACAATGGAAAATGGCTTTTAACTACTGTATTCTGAGCACACAGGAAAAGCTGTATTTTAGAGATCTGACATAGAATCTTTAAAACAGAAAATGATGCCTAATAAATATGCATGTACTGATATCAGGAAAAGATTGCCAAAACCTGACTGAAAATAAAGGGGGCGGGAGATAGAAGAAAAGTGAGCTGTTTTACTGCAGCAACACACACCTAGCCTGCTGAGTGCAAGAATAACAGCCCTGCAACTGCTCACAGCCAGCTGCATGTTTTGCCAAGCCCGGGCAGTCAATTATGTTTAACAGCATATAGAGTCCTGTGTATTTTTGCCCTGATGGTACTATTTAGATGAAAATTGGGAAGGTGGGAAGGCTGGATCAAGGGAGGTTATTTTCTTGTTTTCCATTATTGTCTTAGTATAACCTTCACAATCTTATGCAACATGCTTGAGTTTAAATAAATGAGTGACTAGTCAAGTGCCAAATAACAAAATGCTTGGCATTTCCTCATTGAAAATGGCATATTGGGATGTTGGTAATAAGGGAAAGCCTAGCAAATTTGTGTTCCTGAATAATTTTTAGGACTCTTTAGTAAGAATATTCAAGAGACTCTGGCATCTACCTATCCGCTAGGAAAAAAAAAAAAAAACAAACAAAAAAACCCCCAAACTTTAAACTTGTCAATTTACGTAATTACTGAAAAAAAAACCTGTAATGAAGTTATTCTGTTCTATTGCATGCTTAAAACACTTTATAAAAGCCCTGTCTATTTACGTAATCACTCAGCACACCAGAAAGGTTCTTGTTTACAACAGTGCCAAGGGTAAAGAAAACACTGTTGTTTGGAGTATGTGCAGTGAGGACAAACTGCAAACCTTATATTCCAACTTGCAGGCTTTCTGGTGAAAGCTGAAGTTGTGTTGAGACAATAAGGTCAATTTGACTTTTACTATTTTAAAATAACACACCAGAGGAAAATGCAGAACCACAGATCCATAACAATTTGTCTAATTAGGGCTTCCACAGATAAGTATTTTCTTAAGTATATGATGACAGGGTGTTACAACTACAAGAGAAACACGACATCGAGTGACAATTTTGTAAATAGAGTAGTCAACGCATGCTACATGATGTGATGAAGTAAAAAAAAAAATTCAATCTGACACAATTCATGCCAGCTCTGTTATGGACAGCAGCATCAAGAATCTACATGATAAACATCTGTCCAGGAAACTATAAAATGCACAGCTAAAATGGCTTGACAAAAACAATTACCCAGATTATAGGGACATATGAAATCAAAGGAATCCATGTTTACTGTAGAGCCAACCTAGTATCAAGTGTATTAGTAAAAAAAGGAGGAAAAGTGAATGCAATCACAAATCCTTTCATGGGGTAAGATTGCACAGCAAGTGTCACAAAGCAAATTGGTTCAGACTGAGGTCTGTTTTAACTATTTAGCAAGAATGTAATTCTTTGTAAAGACTATGGACTGACAGATGGTTCAAGGCTAGTGACTCCTACACTTCCTCTGCCTTAAATAATAATAGTACCTTTGAAACTCAGGGATTTGCTGGACGGTTTTTAATCACGTGCCAGCTGCATTCCTCATTGCTAGCCAGTTGAAGTGAGGAGGCAATAGGGCTTTGAGTACAAAAAATGCATTCCATCTGTTTTATTCTACAAATTCTAATAGGATTCTCATGATGATACAGAAGTACAAAAATCTGGTACCACAGCAAGTATTAAAATACAATAGCTGGAGGAAAAGGGAGGAGGCAATCATGAGATAATGCCCTTTAAATTCTTGCTTATTGCAGACAGACATCAGCACATCAAGGCCCTAATTAAAAACATTCCTCCTGCAGGTAAAACATTTTCTTAATTTATTAATGTTATCAATGAAGGAGATCACAGAGTTTGCTAAAGCTCCCTTATAGACTCAGTGGTACGCACACAAACAATAACTAAGTTTCCTACCTTGTCTCTTAGCTGCAAAACCATGCTAGTTCCACAAAGCCACCCAGAAAG
Organism: Merops nubicus; assembly: GCF_000691845.1. NCBI lineage: Eukaryota > Metazoa > Chordata > Aves > Coraciiformes > Meropidae > Merops > Merops nubicus. Next base: position 74,957 of record NW_008597291.1, on the reverse strand, counting down.
AGAATTAAGAGAATCATGAGGGACACATTTGATCTCAGCAAGATCTTAAAAGGGTGAGGGAAGGCACCATGTGAGTCAATGGCAACTGGGAAGATATGACGTCAGCAACATCTCTCCTAATGCAATGGTTTAGAGGGAGCCTAAGTCTAAAGTGCCTAATTCCTTGTGATGAAGGGTATTACTTGGTAATCCAACGCTTTATTCATAGGGGTTTGAGAGATTAAGGGAGAATTTAAGATATTGCAATGAAACAGATATTTTTGTATGCTACAAGGACATAAACTGCAGTCTTGTTTAGTTGTTTTTATTATTTTCTAAGTATTTGAAGGCTAAAAAAAGACTTTAATATTTTTTTTATGGTGCCAGTATAGAACATCTCAACTTTAGTGACAGCAAGACATCAGGTGGAAAGGTTTCAAAGACTTTTACGATTATAATTATGCCCAGAAGTATGCTAGAGACATCATAGATCAAAAGAGATGTTCCTAGCTCAAACAAAATTACGGAAAATAGAAGTCAATAAGCGATAGAGAAACAGAAGAAAACCAACAAGTGTTGTAATAATAAGGTTATGTGGACAGCCTAGAAATGGTCAGAAAAGTTTTACCTTCCTTTTTCTTAGAAAACTAAAATACAATTTCAAATTCAGAGAAAATTAATTCAATTTGCTATTAACACCTCAACTGTGTTTTTAAAGTATGTGTAAATCACTGCAAGGGCAGTTATTTAAAAAAAAATGGAATAAAACTGCTTGAGTGACTTAACTGATTTGGAAAGTTACTGTATGGGAAACTTTGCATAATAATCCATATAAACTCATTAAAACTAGTTTTCTTGCGTCCTGACAATTGCTTGTTCTTCAGTGAAAGCTGTAGCATTATATATCTAAAATTGGATTGTAGAAAAGCAATTTATTTAGGCTGTCTTGACTTTTTGTTAGCTTTATTTCATTATTGTTATTGTCATATGAAGCAGGGAGATATAGCATACAACAATACAACTACACCATGCAAAACAGCAACAATTACTGTTTGGGAATAGGCGAAAGGAAGATGTGAAAGAACAGAGAAAATTCCACTCAGGCTCTCATCCTTGCTAGACAAACCACAACTATGATCTCTGCTTTCCTCCACGGTCTCACCTGCTTTTGCTCCCCCCCACTTCATAAATTTTCCCTTCCATCGTTCAGCCTCTCTCCCCTGATTATTATTATTATACATGCTTTTGATTAGAGTCTAGTTCAACAGCTAACTACTCTTCTGGGAAAAACAAGTAATCTAAAAGGCAAAATACATGTGAACTGTTTTCCATGCTTGATTACATGACTCATGTAATTACAGAGATGCAGCCATCTCAAAGTGTCAGGGGCTCTAGCAGAGATGCTTTCTTGTGTTCCTTTGTGATCGCTTCACAGCCTGACATTTTAGCTGAAATCCTGTCATCCTGTACAGGACTCATTCCGTGAAGCAGTTCAAGATGTAAGGTAAGGGAATTTAAGCAGCACTTACTGGCTCACCTTAACTTTCATTTTAGTCAGTAATAATTTACAGCTTATGAAAATCTTAGTAGAAATTTTGTAAAAATGTGGACCCACTATGAAAGGAGAAGTTGCGTGAGGTGTATTCTGGTGAACAAAGCAGTACCAGTTCTTTGGATTTGTCAGAAGGAGAAGGGAAGGAGTAGTGTTTTTGCAGACTTGCCATGGCAATGCTCATTTACCAGTTTCTACTTAAACTTTCCTTCTTTCTAAAGAAGGTAATCAAGTATTGCCTGACTGCTCTGCAGCTCGTCTCTTTTATGTCATTAGGCTGCCACCAAGCAAGAAGCTATTATAAACAAGATGTCTAGCTTAACTGAACTAACCTGTAAAAAATAAAATACTAAGAAGTGTGAATTTACAAGTCTCACTGAGTACACTGAATGTCAGTGTTAAGTGTGTGTCTGCAGAAAAAAAACCCAAGCTGCTCTCAAAAGTTCACAGAGCCTGCTCAAGTCTCTGGCATCTTTAGTAAGGAGCAGAGTTATGATAATACAATCCCTGTTCAGAATAAAGAGGTATCAAGCACTTGGGCTAAATTTTCAGGAGGAGTCTTTGGAACCTCCGTGATGTGTCTCACTGAATTCCAGTAAGCGCTGTACATTTAAGCAGGTATGGTGCTGCTATTAACCACAGCCTCAGCAGCTTAAGGGACCTGAAACAGGGCTATGAAGTCCCTTGACCACTCAGAGGAAAGCAGCCTGCCCATACCCTGCCGCAGTGGGATCACTAATTATAAAGGTAGCGCTTGGCACCTGTAAGACAGGTGTAATCCTCTTCATTTGACAAAAGATTGGCTGGTCTGCTTAGTAACCAGAGAAACTGAGCTTCATGCTGGCGTGGTGTCTTGTATTACCTCCTCAACCCAAATGGGAGTTTTGTTATGACAGAGCTGAAAATCTGCTTATGATCAGACTGTAAAACTTGCTCTGTGCTTTACAGTTAAGTGTGGCATGGCAACAGACTCTCATTTCCAAGAGCAAATAATCTCAATTTGGTAGTCCCAGATCATATTCCTAGGCCAAAACTCATACCCACACACCTTCTGCTACCTAAATAAAATTGGATCAAGTTTCATACATAACATTAAAATATAAATTAAATTATGTTAATGTATTAAAACATCATTAAAAAAAATCAAACTATTATAACCGATCGAAAAACATGAAAAATGTTACAGTTTTAACTCTTTTTTCTTTCAAACTGGATGGAAAATTGAAGCTGAATCCATTACTGCAGGAAACAATCAGCTTTTATGTCCTTGCAACCAACCTTGATTCCACCCTGAAGTCCAGTCCCAACAATGAACAGACAAACTGGTGTTCCTGCACCGAGCTATACACCAGCTGTACTTGTGGCTCCCAGGCAGGCCTCACCCAAACCCAGAAAACTTCACCCACTCCAAATTCTAAATTATACCTCCAAATCTTTGTGCATTCTGTTACTTGAATGCAAGCTGTAAACATAAGCTGACTAGTCATATACATACCATGTGGGAAATTTTTAATAGGGCATTTAGCGCTACTTCACTGTAGGGTGCAGAGACTCATCTGAATATCTGGACTCTGTAAATTTCCATCAATTATTTTTATTTCAGTGGAAATAGAAGCAGTTCTTGCATTATTTTAGAGGGACCAATGCTACAAATGCCTCTCATACTACCATGGTTATGTAAACTAATACAACAACCAATGCCAGTTATTGATCAGCAAGGACATTACTTTAAAACATAAATTTAAATGCATCATTTGTGTAACAACTTTGGGAATTCCTACAAAAAAATTCTACTCAACACAACTGTCTCTTCTTGTACAGGAGACACAATTGCATTTTTCCAAATTATCAATTCAAATTTATGACTTTTGGAACTGGTATGAAATAGAATCAACAGCATATTCTCTAATGACTGAACATAACAGCAAATACTTCCTGTATCTTTAACTTTTCAGAAAAGCTTTGCTATCAGGCAAGATTTAGACAAAAAAAACCCTCATCTGACCACTTGATGATCTCACTCAGTACCTGGAAAGCTAAACACTCTCTATTTTGAGACCTTATTTGGTGTACTTCAGTCACGAGACAACTGCAGCATACAAATGCATCAATCTGTGACACTAAGCTCTGTTTATACAAAAGAAATGGAATGGGCTTTATTTACAAAATCACCTTTTAGTGTGCTTTAGCCTCGTATTTTACAGGAGCTGGAGTAATTCAATAATGGCTAAATAAATCTGATCTTTGTAGATGGTTTGTTTAACACATCTTAGTGAGATGGAACAATATTAACTTTGGGTGCCCAAGACAGGATCACAGATAAAATTTTTCCTACTCATCTTTCACCATTTAAAACCTACAGAGGCTTGACTACAGCCATGCCTAGTCCATAAATTGTCAGAGGGCACAGGCTTCCTGTAAAATGAAAAGCTGTACTTTCTCAAGCAGCACGTTAAGCCTCCAGGCTTCTGGTTAGTCCAATATGGCTCAGATGGAATTATAAAGAAATCAATTTTCCCCGGAAAAATATATTATACTGTTGAAGTTGTTCTTAACAGCTGGCAAAGAAAAGTTATCTTACCCTACAATAAATCCAACACAAATCCCTGCCAGTAAATAGCTGTTCTTCTATAAAAAAAGCTCACCTACAATTCTCAAAATACTTTATAAAGGAAATTAAAATACAACACAACTAAATTAAAATAGAGCTACTCCTGTAAAGAAGATAAAGAGAGAAGCTGAGTATTTTTGTTGCATTTTTTCCAAACAGTTAATATAAGTCTATTAAAATTCTGTTAAAAAAAAAAAAAGTTAAAAAAAAGCAAAAGCCAACCCAGAGCGCTCTACACTTCTGACTTTTTAAATGTGGTAACAAATTCAAGCAAAGTATTTTGTTTACTTATTTGTAAATCCATTTCACTGTAATTTCACTGGCAGACTGAAATAAACCACTCCTCTCATATTCTTATTTCTTCTTACAGAGCAAGACATAAAAAGGCAGTTAGTGATATATGGCTTTTTAAAATATCCCATCTGATCAGTTTGTACTTTGTCAGAGAGAACATTTGTTACCATCTTTACATGAAGCATGGCTGAATTTTGCTTAGATACCACAAAGCTGTTCATCTCTCAAATACTCGTGAATGAAATACTTAAAATCACAAAATCTGCTTGGTGGTTCATCTTAAAATCACTCCCAAGACAGCAGAGAGAAGATTTTGTGCAGGTTTATTCTAGGAAGCTTGGTGCCATGTTGCAGCTGTAAGACACATCACAAAACAGTGGTGCAGACCTATTGCAACTCTGCGGTCTCCTAAGTGAAGTAATTTGCCACTGTTTGTTATACTGGGTTTCTCTGGGAGGACAGGAAGTTACACTCAGTAAGACCCATGCCAATAATTCACTTACTATCTAACTACATGACTCCACTTCTACACGTTTGCAGCATTTTTTTTTTAATGTGGGTGTCATCAAAATCACAGTCGTGGGGAAAAAAAAAAAGTTTTCTAGTCTCTCACATATATGTAAAACAGGACTGCAATACGTTTCCCACTCATCCTAAAACTTATTTCACTTTTTATTAAGCATTGGATTATACAGACAATGCTGATCCTTCCTCTTTACCTTCCAAGCCATCCTGACAGACTGGGAAGCACGCTCAGTACGTTCTGGACGCCTCACTGTTACAGCACAGGAAGCAACGCTCAGTCACAGAGCATCCTTTGAAGTCTGCTAACACTGTCTGGTAAGACCCGGGTTTCTGGCACTCTCCACTGAACTGCCTAGGAGTATCCCATATTTTCTGCTGGCAGAACAGATCCTGGCTTATGTCTCGATGACACATGGAACCTAAAAGGTGGGAAGCAGCGATTCCTACTCCAAACACATCACTGTGGTTTTGTGCATGAGCTGGGGCGGGGGGCATCTGGTTCAAAAAAAATTAATACAAAATTTGAGGGTGTGTATGGAGAGGAGAATCTTCATCTCTCTGTGGAAAAACAAGAATAAAAGGGAAATCTCATGTTGTAGTATGGACAAAACTATGTTTAGTCCATAACACACCCTGCAGTATCAAAATGGTGGTGATGTTACTCAAAGTGCTCCACATTTAGAAAAGAAACAAGTGGAGCTAAGCTAAATACAGACATCCTAACCCTTCTGCCACTAAATCAGAGAGTACCATAAGCCAGTAAAAGAACCTGTCAAGAATTTAAAAAGAAAAAAAAACAAACAGTGAATGAGTGAAAATGAGCAGCTATCTTATTTGGATATGCATATTGGTATACAAAGTTCACCTTACTATTCTATGGACTTTTAGTTTCCTTAAAAATAGGGTAGTTGAGGGTTTTTTTTATGTTACTAAATGAACATGTAAGGATCAGAACAATCTATAGATATCTCATTTTACACTGCTGACCCCCATTTTTTAATTACTCTTGCAACTACAATGAAATCAGCAAGTTTTCTACACCCAGAATAAGCAGGAGGAACAAAGTAGTTTATTTACATATTGAAAAGGAACCCCTGCAGTGTTCCTGTGTGATCACCAACCAATGATACACACTAGATGCCTCACTTAGCCATCAGCTAAAAAAAATTGGATTAAATATTTAATATGCTTTTTAAAATTTCTACTGAGTCAAACTATTACCATGTTTTTCATTGTGACTGCAAGTAAAATGTTTAATTGAAACAGCTGCTGCTTAATAAATAACCAGGAGCTGTGCACATGAATGCATGGTATTTCCAGATCAGATTTTCATGCATATTTTCCATATACAAGAATAATCTCAATCCAGATAACTAGATTTTAGAGAACCTGAAGCATTGACTCCAAAATAGAACTGGGCCTATATCTCCATTATAAACAACTTGGTCTCAGTATTACATTTAGGATGCCAAGTGAGAATTCTACATCCTCACTGCTGCTTTTAATCAATCAGGTAAGCTTTGCCATTGCAACTATTTGGCAAGAGGACAAGATACTGCAAACAAATACTGCTGTTACGGGGGGGGGGAAATCCAACTGTATTACAATTTGGTCAGAACAACAAAAAAACCCAAAGTGGGGTTTTTTTACTAGACATCTGATACATATTTACAGTGCAAGTTTTAGCTTCAGAAAGGTTTGGTTTAGTAGGCTGTATGCAGCCCATTCTACCATGTCAAATTAAATGGGGTTTTGGTTTTACAAGATCTGCATCAATGTCTTTGTCAAGTTTGTTCTATTCCTCGGGCTGCTGTGCTGTCCATTATTTTCAGAGAGCATCCTCAGACATGTACAATACCTCTATAAATTCTTAGGGTAAAAGAAGTGCTAAGAAGTACAGCATTCACACAGCAGATTTATTACTGGCAATGCCTAAGCTGGTAACTTTAGCTTCATCTTCCAAACCAACATAGGCTTGTCCTGCCATTAAATAAACTCACTTTGCACTGTGATTCACTTCTGAATACAGTTTTTATGAGTCATTTTGTAGAGCAGAGATTCATTCCTAAAAATGAGATGCCATTTGTTTATTGGCCATGGCTTGTACTCCTACATTGTCTTTAATAGGACTGCTCCCCTCCCAGAGGTAAATTCCCCAGAGAGAATGCATACTGGGAACATATCAGAAAACTGTTACAATAACATATTTTATACTATTCTGATGGTTAGGCATTCCAAATTCTGTAAGATTTGAAATGATGTAAAGGGAACATACTGTTAGTATCTTAAATAATTCATCCTGGTCCCTTAAATAGTTTCTTAAACAGCATCCCCTGGATTCTTGCTCTGGAAGTGTTTAGTGAGGTATACATAAGGAGGGTAATAATTATAATGGGAATGTAATGAGCTTCACCATCAACAGTGGGCAAAGTACAGTAGATTTTTATCTCTGATAATTATTGCTCTGTGCAGTAAATGCACAAGAAAAAAACTGAAGAAATAAAGCCTTTGGATCACCTCTAGTGAAGGGAATTCACAAAAAAGAACATTAGTTTTTATTCTTAAATTTGTTAAAAGAATCTGGCAGGTGTTAAGTTGATGTATCAAGACATCAGAAGCCTCGTGTATTGACAGTACAGCACACAAATTAGAACTTCAAATTCCAGTGTCTTGGCTACAGGCAACAAGAAACGACTTGTGTCTATGCAATTAAACGTCAAACTTTCCACACCAAAAGGACAACTCATTGGAATATGATCAAGAGTAATCACTGCCTTCGCTATGGGTAGCAGACTGCTATCAGAGATACCTAGGGACCAGCATAATCCCCACAAGCTACACAGTCAGCCTGAAATGATCTTTTCCTAGAGAAGGCATTTATTCACAAGCCACATTTATTCACTCTTGAGACCTACTGCCATGAAGTTCCAAAGTACTGCTGATGCATTTTGTAGCATGTGTTGTCAAGCTGGTCAGGACTGACCTGGACTGAGATCACTGAACTCACACAGGACACTGACAGCAGGTACCACCAGCTGGTTACACTATTCATTCTGGTTAACAGGGTTATTGATCTGTTTTGATGGGAAATACTTGTGGGCAAAAGCCATAAGGCCAGTACATGCAAAATGGAGCTGTTTTGTCCTTCCAAAGACAAAAAACTCTAGTACTAAACCAAAGTTTGCATTCTGCATTTTTTGTTCTATTTTTGCTAATGAATAATTTTTTCCTTTGTATCTCAGACTCTTATGCATGTAAAGAAATAATTTTGTTGCAGAGATCAAAATTACTCTCTGAGCTTATTATCCTGAAACTAGCTGAGAATTATGACTGACTTCACCAAGGCAAAGAAGCCCAACTGGTAAGCAGCAAAGACTGTAAGACTTTGCTGCTCACTCAGCTGATAACACAACTCAGTTTCAGCATTGTGAGAATTTAAGTGAACAAACTCACACAGGTCAGTTTGAAAGCACTAGCCTAATCTTGTAAAGCTGTGGTTGGCAAGCCACAAACCTGTCCAGGTTCCTTCACATGATGCTTGGCATACTAATTATGTCATCATTACACTATGTTTTTAAATACATAGTTGATACATACATCAGTGAAATTACAAGGAACTGACAGAAGAAAGGACAGTATGAATACAAACCAAAGTCCATCCAAAGCAAATTCATTAAGTTCCAAAAAAACTCCTCCAGTACGAAAGATGTTCTTTGAAGCCAACTGTTATTTAAATGCGGGTTTACTCATTATTCTTTTCCTACATCTCATGATTTTCTGTGCTGCAACATTATCTGAAAACAAACAAAGCACAACAACAACGAATAAAAGCTCTAATTCCACATTTGTGAATATTCCTGGGAAGGCATATAGCTGCCTTGTTTTACCACATTTATCCTCCTTCCAGTTGCAAGAACTCTGACAAACAAGTTTTGAGGAAACAGCTGCTTTTGTAGTCAACACTGACCTATCTCTACAGGCAAATGCGTATTGGCTGTTGCCTGCCTTAGGCCTTGAGGAAGCGATTTACATTCACCAGCTACATTACAGCTACTTGCTGGAGTTACCTAACACCTCTCTGTACGTTAGATTTATATAACAAGGATGCAAGGGAAACTGTGAAGTCCTTAAGTTAGGACCACTTTTGAGAGTTCTTTGCTAAGTCCACCTACAATGGCTCATACCCACAAATATACACAACAAGTAATTCAGCCAAGTCTAAACCTTTTCAGGCAATAGCTGTGGCTTTTCAAGCATGCCATTGTGAACACCAACTCTCCAGTCTCTGAAGATGTATCATTTAATTGTGGCAACAGCCATGTGAAAAAAGTTCTTTGAAGCAGAGGGAAACAGATCAGGAACCTAAGAGACTTGGACATGGATGTCAGATGCCACAAACTCCTCTAAGGGAGGTCTGTTACTGACTTTTTCTTCCCTAATTTGATTGCATTTAAAAAAAAAAAAAAAAAGTTAAAAACAGCATTAAAAATGCTAATAGATTAACACGCAGAGGAGTCAGAATTGAATTAGGAGAGTTTGTACGTATCACCTGCAAGCCCAGACAGAAGGAAGCACTGAGGTGAACGACTCAGCCCTTACAGCACTGGGGTTTTTTGAAGTTTAAATGGATAGAGATGACTCATGAATCTGAATTAAGAGTTCACTTATAAAATCCTAAGCTTTAGTATGCAGTACCACAGAGAGAAATAAAAAGTCGCTCTCAACAAAGTGTATGGAGGGCTTTATAAATGGATTTCGTGGTTATATTCCACTGTATAGAATGATCCTTTCTTAAATCCCATCACTACAGCAATCGTCCACTTGGACCCTTGCTGACACTAACAGATCTCAGTGTTAGCTTTTAAAGTATAGTGATCCAAAGACTGGACATCATGTTTACCAGTCTGGATGTATTCTGGACAGGAAGTGAGACATTTGAAAATAAATTACTTTTGCACACATACAGTTGGCTCAAAGAACTTCTTGCAGTTACTACAAGCATACAAACCTCTGGCTGTATTTGGAGGGCTGAGTGATGGCCCATTTTAAATTGTGAAAGCTTAGAATGCAACTGATTACATTGTGTCAGCTTGCTGTAGAAGAATGAGATTTCAGTGGCCAAACGCTTTAAAGAATTACCAGGAAACTTGCATTTTTTCAAAAGAGAGTAATCTCTGAGATAATCAGAATAATCAACAAACCATGCATACTTTGGTAACCAACTGTACTGATATCTTGGTTGGTTGATATTTCAGTGGACCAACTTTTTTTAATTCAATAATCTCTCCAAGTTGCAATGTAAATAGAAGAGAGCTGTGGTTCTCCTTAATTACATTTTTGCTTGCTTTTACAGCATACGTAATGCTTCATGTTAAAAAAATCAGCAGCAGAAGAATCAAACTGGAACTGTAGCACCATTAAGTAGTTTTTATGATATGTAAAAATCATATTCCCTTACAAGCCAACTCACAAACTACAGACTGCAGCGTGTTTCCCAGCTGGGCACTGAGTAGTCAGTCCCTCACATATCAAACTATCCCTGTCATCAGCAGACACACTGATCCTTAAAACCAAAATACATTTGTATTCTGAACACCCTCAGCCTGAACTCTCCACAGTTACCTGCCAAAGAGCTGGTCTCTTGTCTGAAGCAACACACTTGAGGCTTCCCAGGAAGCACAGCGTATGGGAGCAGTCATCAGCTGCAACTCTAGCAACCACAGGGAGGCTGAGGACAGTCGAGGAGGATTATTTGATATTGTGCCTCATATGAAGAGGCTGCAAGCTGATGAGGTTTAACTACTGTAATTTCAGTTCCACATGGTGAAGCTAGGATAGACTTTATGCTTTAATTCAATGAAAAAAACCCCTCTTATTTATAAAGGGATAATCTAGGCAATGTTCCCATCAAATACTCAAAGTAATCATAATTCAGGATGTTGACTTAACTTTCTGGTTTGCTTTGTGATACAAACCTGTTAACCCTAGCTTTTAGTGATAGTTACTAATATTGGACATATTTCACCCCATTTCTTTTTCACTATGGTCTGTGATCACATCTTTCTTTCCCATGAAAAAATCTTTTGAGTCAATTCCATTTCTTATTTGAAGGAGTATAACTATTATTATTACTGTTATGAAAATTCCCAAACATGGAAACATTAGGTATAGCCCCACGAGGTCATCAGATCACCACCAACAAAAGGCTTTGCCATTCACACAGTAAGAAAACTGAATCTTACAGCATGCCTTGGTTTTTCCTAACATTTTCTATTTATTTCTTTTCATGCATGCAGACCTGCAAGTCTTGTTTCTACTCACTCATAGTTACACAGCATATGACTGCTTTCAAGGTAGTGCTTTTTAGATTTAAAACCCTTGCATCTAGACAGGCTAAATTAAAGAGAAATATTACAGGAATGGACCAGAGGTACATCTGTTGTCACAAGCTTTCATGTCCAAGAGGCAGTGGTAATGACAGAATTAAAAACTAACTGAACTGTCAGGCCAGGACTAAAGGGTGATCTCCAGAACAGCTTAATGTAATCCCGAATAACCTGTATTACTTTTTTGTTTTATTGCATCAGAAAGATAAACTTGACCAGAGTAATGAACACTTTAAGACAGCCAATACAAAACACCGACTCTCAAACTTTTAGAGATGCTTCACCATTCTGACATCTCTGTATCACCCATGGTAACAACTCAAATGCTGCCATACTTTTGCCTTCTTGCCACTGCACAACATAAACAGCTGAGACAGGATGATCCAGAGACTGCTGAGCAGCAGGAGCTGGGGCAGAGTCAAA
>NW_008597291.1:60064-63156 GCF_000691845.1 Merops nubicus | reverse complement strand
AAAGCAAATTCCTGCTCATGCATCCATGAGTTGCCCCATCTTGGACCTCCAAGAGGTCCAGGGTGACCTCTTGGACCTCTGTGTGCACCTCCTCATTCACTGCCCAGTTTCCCAGTCCAAGCTGACTTAATGGCTAGAGTTCTCCGCTGTGTTAGACCTTGAGTTTAGGCATAGCTTGTTAGGGAGGCACCTCACTGATCAGGAGCCCAGTGAGCTACTGAACCTGCAGCCAGTCAGCATATCAGAAGACAAGCTGCCTTCTCAAAATAGAGAATTTGATTATTTGAGGTAACAATCAGCTGTGTTGTGCTAGTCAAGCCATTTTCCCTACTGAGATTATTTCTTGCCCTATGTCTCATCCCTTCACATCATAAGCTTTTAGGAGAGCAGTAAACTGTCAGTCGCGGTGTCTTTGATGGACAAATTATTATTCATTCTATAAGGTTTCCCATCATGTATAAAAAAAGATAGATTTAATACACATCCCATTAAAAATGGACATATTTTCATCAATATAATGAACGTTTGTCATATTACCACTCAAATAAGTATATACAGTTCTGGTTGGAGAACAACACTCGTATCTTTTCATCTGTAGATCAATGAGAAGGCAGCTGGTAATTCAGCCTTTGTGAGCAGGCCATCAGCATGACTGGCATATTAACATCTCAGACAAGGAGCAACACTTAGAGGCATTCTTTTAAAGGTTAATGAAATGGCTCAATATGTACTTCAGCAGTGATTATTTCCAAGAAAGTGGAAATGGGCCTCACTTGAATTTTAATTCAAATTATAATTTTAATCTGAACAGTTAATATAGGTGCTGCCTGATTGTTATGAATATATGCTTGCTCCTGAACCTGTTGTTATCTGCTTAGATTTGTTCAAATTAATTGCGTATGGTGTTACTGATTAAATTCCCTGGGAAAGGACAAAATAGTCATATATAACGAGTAATTCTCTCAGCTCATTGATTCTAAGTTCATAATCATTACGTCAGTAGAAATGCAGAATACGTGAAAGACAGATGCTGTATTTTGTTCAGAGAAAGCTCACAGTAGCTGTAACTACTTAACATTCAAGTTGCATGCTGTTATCTACTTAGTTTTACAACAACAAAAATTTTTTTTGACAAAACAAATAAATACATACAGCCCAAACATCCATTTGGAAGCATTCAGGATATATTATTCACTGTGAAGACCCACACTGGAGTTACAAACAAACTGTAGTTACAAACAGATCAGAGAGCATCAGTTCCAAAAGCCTAAAGCCTCAGGGAAAGGGGACAGGTTCATCCGGGCAGCCTACCTCCTGCTACACACCAGCTGCAATTATCCTTCCTATTTCTTCAGCCAGGCTTTATGTCTCTTGTAGGGTAATTTTCAGCTCTGCAGTCCAAGATCTTTGAGGGTTTCTTAGATGCACACCTAGAAGAATCAGACCCTTGAGGTAGAACTGCATCATTGCTTGAGTCATAATGCCCCAGGTAACTGGACCCTCAATGCACCAGTTCCTCAGCAAAGGCAACCTCACATTTCAGCTACAGGACCCAACTTAGCCTAGGCTCAGTGTCTTCTAAGAAGGGCTCTGTCTGGTCGAGGGTGCGTCTCAGTAACTTCTGGGGATTTTATTTTTAACTAAAGAAGGGTTTGCTCAATCTAAATCTGCTAAAACTCCTCAACTCATATCTGGTATCACACCCAGAGATACTCAAGATAAAATTCTATGCACTGTTACCACTCAGCACAGTCTACTAAATGTTGTCAAAGGGATTATTTAAAGCTACTCCTTGTCTCCTGCAGACATAAGATGTGAAATTAACAAGAGGTAACCCTTCGAATGCAAATAGCAAAGCGATGTAAAACAATAAAAAACAACAATAAAGAGTCAACCAATATTATATTTGCAAAAAATAACGCAAGAAGTTCCCAACAAAGAAATAATACTGCTTGCTTAACCAGCACAATCACTGCCCATCTTTCACAAGAAAAATGCTGTTCATAAAAGGTTTTTTTGAGATCAGACTTTTATTTGAGCTCTGTCTAAATAACAGCTAGAGGAGATGGCCACAGTTACCAGCTACCAACTCTTAATAATAAATAATAATTTAAAAAATTTATTCTAATGCATATACTTATTTTTTTCCAAGATCAATTAACTTCTTCTCTGTGTGTCACTGAATATTATCTGATAGTAACACAATCCTTTCAAGATACACCAAAGTGAGTTGAATGTTCTGTACAGACAGCAAGAAATGTAAGTACTTAAAATTCATAAATGTGTGTAGTTTAAGAATGTAGTTATGATAAAACACCCAACCTGACTTTGAGATTTTTCTATCACTCAAGCACAATCTGCTCGTAACACCTCAGCAGATTAGGCACCCTCTGTGAGAACACACAGTTGCAGCCAACAGCAGACCATCAGCCATATTTTTAGTCTTTCCTTGCATATTTTGCTCTCATAGGCTACCTTTTATCCTTGCATTTCTGTGAGCAGCTCAGATCTGAGCCAGTGGAAGCTGTACAGATCCCAGGACCAAATTTATCCCCCAGTCCCAACTGTGTTACATGTTCTACAGGTGCAGATCATGACACTAGTGCAACTTAGACAGTAATGAAGCCAAAAGGAGCCTGTCTCTCCAGGAGCTGGGAGACATGTTGAAAAAACAATTAGGAGGCATTGGAAAATTTGTCTTCCAGAGAGAACTCAATCTGTACCATGCTAACCATTCTCATGACTTTCCTATCTATCTCAGACTTCATCTATATGAACTGATGACTGAGTAGGTGTGCATGAACTTTCATGTATGTATTTGCATATATTAACACTGATGAACAGAACTGCTAACCTGTTTTATAATTGCTCACGTAAGAGCTGTAGGAAGGAACTGTTGGATTTATTGTGGTGTGTTTGTGCATGTTTAATACTGACAGTATGTCCTTCTCCACAGTATTAAATTCTTTATTTCATTCAGACATGGACAAAGTATTTTTACTTAGTGATATAAAACCTTCCTAAAAACAAAAGAAAAAGAATTAAAAGTAATCATAGATAATATGAAAAGGATAAAAAATACCTAAAATTCA
>NW_008597291.1:54427-60033 GCF_000691845.1 Merops nubicus | reverse complement strand
AGGAATATATCTCTTTACTGTATATAAAGATTCCAAGGGAGAAAGGGCTGGGAAGAATCAATTCCTTCATGCATAAATCTCTCCTGGAGATTAATTCAATATAGTATGTGCTTCAGTGGATTAAGAAACTCCAAATACTTAAAGTATACAGTCACCTGTTCATTTCCTCCCAGATGTGGAAGAAAGGTACTTGCTTCTGTCTTAGTGTCTGTTGAAACACGTATCTCACTCTTTTGAGCTCATTGAGGAACTAAACAACTGTCTGTCCCCTTTATGACTCTGAAAACATCCTCCTATTAAAAGCAACCTAAATGCTACTGTAAATGGGTGCTTAATGATCTGCATAATGTTATGGTAACACATGCAGTTTCTTTCTCTGAACAAAAGAGGCCTGTTTTCCAAATTAATTTGAAATCAATCTGATAAAAATTGCTTAAAATTAATAGCTGCATTACTAGACTATCTTTTTGTTATTGTTCATTTATATTCACCTTGAAGATAAAGATAATTTAGACCATGAAATTAAATGTTCCTTGCAGCTCAAAATGATAGAGTTGCGCTTTGGATAACCGTTCTTCAATAGCCTTGATGGCCCCTCCAAACTGCTAAGAGGTTTATATGCAGTCTGTGTGCTAAATAGTGGCTCATTTTTGCTTTCAGAAATGCAGTTGGCAATAAGTAAACTGCAAAAATTCTCAAGTCTTCTGAATCCTGTTCTCAGCTAATTGTAAGTGCTTTTTTTTTGCTGGCAATTTGTATGCAATTCATTACACTTTGGCTTTTCTTCTTGGCCACGATAAAACTTGAAAGAGCAGTCCACTTAATCAAAAACATATTTTACTTTGTTTTAAGGTTTTGGGAAGTGCTTTATCTTTATTGTCTTTGGCAAGGGAGGGTATATTAAAAAAAAAATACTCTGTGAGCCTTTCTGCACCAGGTCTGTTTCTATCTCTGTAGCCTGCAGCTGTAAGGGCTTTGTATCTGATAACCCAGATGGCCCCTTCTAGTCTCACAGTCCTTAAAAAGGACACCAAGTACTGTAAACTGATGCCACATGGCATACAAAACTCACAAAATTCTTTAAAATGTCATGCAAGTTTTAGCCCCTTAATACAATTTCAGTAAAGAAAAAATACCATTTTCAAATGCAGTTTGTGTTAACAAGCTCTGAAATCAGAAAAGTAAGCTAGCTCCACTATGAAACAATAAAGGCATAAATGCAGCATTAGCTTTTACCCAGAGCAGCAGTAGAAGAGTCATATGATTATTGAAAATATATGAAATCCTGACAATACAAAAAGGCAACATTTTCTTGGACATTATGATGCTAAAAATAGTCACCAAGATATATTGTTGTGTGGAGATAAGTACTTGAAAAATAGAGGAAGAGCAACCCTTCCTCACTATTATTATGATTTACATCTTCTCCTCAAAGGTTTTATGCCTTTTTGCGTTAACAGCTGTCTTTTCCTGACATGTCAATATGCCAGCAAGCATAGCGAGGTCCTGAGCTCACTTAGCTCCTTACATGGCATGCAACAGAACTGAACAACACAGCACATTTTGTATTAGGAAACTGAGTTTGTAGTCCAAGAGTAGCGTCTGTTCCTGTGCATATTCTAGTCATTTATCGAAGTTACGCTGGTAACGAGGAGCTCAAGACTGGTAAGAGCTTTCAACACTGACTACACAACATAAATAAATGTCATGTATAGAACATAAATAGCTTCAATAGGGATCCAAGCTGACCTGGTTTAGAAATTAGGAATAAGCTAGCAAGGAAGCATATGAAGAAAAGCACCAAACTGAGTCTGCAATATATATGGGGATGTGCACTGGAAAATCTAATACACATTTGTGCAACAGTCAACAGGGAACTAAAGCACTGCTCTCTATTAGGCATCCCCTTCAGAGTACACTGCTCACAACCCATCCTTTTCAGGAGTCCAGATCAGCTATCCAAAGGTTCATTATGTCCTTCTTATCACTCAGAATGCTTTTGAGAAAGCATGAGTTTGTCTGTAAGCAAGTAGCTATTAGATTAAGAATGTTTGTCCTGAAATTCTGAAACCCGGTATGAGGTCTTATCAAAGGCTTTCCAATTGAAAAGCCTTTCTAAATCACCCTTGTTTTCACATGAGGGACTTTTTAAAGGCACAAAGAACAGTTTGGTGCTCAAATGCCTTTAAAAATGTCATAGAAAGTCACCAGGGAAGTCATTCTGTGTTACAGCTCTAACTTTTTCCAACACCACAAATCAGCACTTTGTCCTCTTTACAAAAAGAAACAACAAAGATTTATGCAGTTTCTTGGAATTAAGAATGAAAGGCACCTATCCTCGCACACTAAAGCATCCACGGTGGGATTTTCTGGTCCCCTTAGAAGTCAGTTTCTCCATCTTTACCTCACAGGGCTCATAGAACTTGTATGCCAGTTTTTAACAGTGGTAACGACCCTATCCCTCCCTTCCAGATGGCAGGCTGACCTACCTAAGCAACATCAGCAAAAATTTAAATATATAATAATTTAAAAACAAACAAAAGAAAAAAAAAAAAAAACAAAAACAAACCAAAACACCAACAACAAACACACAAAAAAAAACCCCACAACCCCACAACCAAAAGGAACACGACAAATTCTTGAAAAGTATCTGCAGTAAATGGTAGTGGAAAGAAACCATGGCAATAAGCAAGAAAAGCTTTGTGCCAGTAAAAGAATTCTTTGCGTACTTACAGGGGAAAGAAAGTACCAGGCTGCCATACTCACTGTGAGCAGCTGCTTAAGAGTAATTATGCTCTGGGTCACTTTTTCTCCCCAGGTTTGCTCACTAAAATACTGACTGAAGTGAAGTTCAGTGACTAGTCTGTAATGGGATTTACAAGAGCATCACTTTCCTGTAACTCAGTAAAGTATGGTATGCAAATACCTGAAAACCTTAACACCATTAATATAAATAAATCACCTGTACAGCTTCTGGTAATTAAAGGAAGATCTGGATGAAGCTTGCATCACTTGCATACCACAAACATTTAAAACCATCCACTAAGTAATTGTACAGGTTGCACTAAGATTGTTGTCTTGTCATCACCAGAACAAAAGTGCTGATGAGTTACAATTAGAAGCCAGAAAATCCAAGGTGTGACAAAAAGATGTGCCAGAAACAATTATTTAGGAAGACAAGTCCTTTTTGAGGGTCTTGAATTCACTGGCTATGCAGTTAAACAATTGTGTAGAAACTTACTGCTTTGATTTTTGCAAATTTGTGTTATTGTCCACTTAGCTCACAATTTTGAAATGAAAGCAATCATGAAGCAGCGAATATTTATGAAAAAAAAAAAAAATCTTTTGTGAAAAATAAGTCTTAAGACATTCACAATCATTTCACCAGCTCCACCAGGGATTTTTCAGTAGAATCATTAATTTGCAAGAAGACATTTGATTTGTTGTTGTTGTTTTTTATGAAAGGGAAATGCAAATTTTATATAAACTGGGTTAGTAGAGAGGAATTTATTTTCAAGGTTTAGTATCAGCTTTGGACTGAGATGAAATATCATTTGCAACAGATATGGACTTCAAGCCAAAATCCATTTTCAGTGTCAGCCTTTTGAAAACTGATCCACTTCACTCTTCAAGGTCACTACTGAATTGGAAACATTTTACAGTAATCACTTCTATTAAAAAAAAGAAAAAAGGAATACAGTTGCTGCTAAAATGCTTAACTACCATGTGATACAAATGCAAGCATAGCCAACAGGTTATTCTAAATCAGGAGTCTTTAAGAAAGAGTCTGGACAAGCACCTGCAACATTTTTACTTTAGAAAACAAAATTCTAGAGAAAACACTAGGTCAGTCCATCATTCTCTTCACATGCATAAATAAAATTTGTACATATAGGCTTTTACTTTTGACATGGAATATATTAAAAAATATTTTTATTTTTTATACATGTACACACATTTATCCACATACACATACTTTCGCTATCTTTTCATTTGCAGACTCTCCAAAACAATATAAAAGATGGATCCAGGAAAAAGCTTTTCCTTTATTTATTTTCTTTTGATATAAACCTGTTAAGACAACCCTTTTGTACAGCTTGAATTTATTCTATAGACTTAATCTACAGCCAGATGAAGCAGATGATTTTTCGTGTAGAACCCTAATTAAAAAAAAAAAAAAAGTTGCCCAGCTGTTAAGGTAAAGCCTAATGAGCACTCTGCAGAGAATTGTATCTCTCAAAGGAGTATTTAGTTCACAATAATCAGAGTACATATTCCAAATATGAGCACTCTTTTTAAAATGGGTATTCCAGCTGCCTGAAAGATCAACTTTCATATAATAAAAGCGTGAATTATTCCTCAAATTTATGCTTCATTAAAATGAAGTTTGCACAGAATAATAATAATTATACAAAAAGTACGCAAGCCTGGGTGAAATCGTGTTTTTAAAACTGTATGAAAAGCAAGAGATAATTTGTTTGACACTACCTTTTTGTGATTAATCTGCAGTTACAGGTGGCAGTTCATGCAGCATATCTGAGTGATGAAGAATGTGAGTGCAAGATCATTATCATACTGCTGCCACAGATTTCCCTAAAAAAAATAATTAAAATAAATCATTTCACCCTGCTTTCTGTGTTCTGAGACACACTGTGCTCTCTTTTACCTAATTATACAAATAGATTGAGTTGCAATTAATTTTCATATCTTAGTCTCTTACATGAGCTCTCAGAAGGGCGTCTAATCTCAAGTAAAGCAGTATTATTCTACCACCTAAAGCATTGCATGGGCACAGGAGCATGAGGAGAGAAAGACAGAAGAAAGATTATCTTCTAAGGTTGTCCTGGACAGGTAAAGAAACAGGCTGTGATTTAACAGAAAGTTTCTATTCTTATGGACACCTGAAAGCCATTTCATTCCTTGACTTTTAAATACCTGGACTTCAAAGAGGAACCCTCTGAACTAGACCCCTGTTTGCCAGACAGTTCATACTGAAAGCTAGCTAGCTACCTTTAAAATTTAGTCTTCAAAATAACTGATAATATAAGCAAGAGACTAACTGGAATCAGCTGTTGAAAGATATTCTCTTGCCTAGTTAAAACTCTAACAATCAATCATCTCACAGGGTTGCAGAACTGTGCCACCCTTTTGGCTTCCACAGGCTTGTTCATCCATTGACACAGACAATGGTAGACTTTCAAATGCACCAAGCTCTGCTCAGTTAAAGGCTTATGAAGAGCACTCATCTAGTGGGGGTACTCTCAACTGTACAGTTTCCGGATGAGGTAACTCCATGAAACAATCCTGGAAGTAGACAGTAAAACACAGTCTGGAGCCCTGGCTCTCTGTCCTCAACACAATATATTGTTCATTCCTTAAGCCTTAAACACTCTCTGAAGAATCACAGGGAGAAATAGCACCCAAAAAGCTCTCAAAGCAATGGTCAGGGCTATAATACCAGTAAGCTGTTGTTGTACAATATTTGCTTTCTTCAAGCTACCTTGGCTAGTTTCCACCATAATCTTTTCAAACAATCTCTTCTAAGCATCTCACGTTTAAACTCTCTAGTACCAGCCCACGGCAGTCATTTAACTAATGATTTGTTC
>NW_008597291.1:266-54396 GCF_000691845.1 Merops nubicus | reverse complement strand
CCTACTTCCCCCACTAACCTGTCAACATGGCCCATTAGCTTTTTGTCCTTGATAGAATCAAGGAAATATTAGCTCAAACCTCTCCAGTATACAGAGTGCCCATAGGAACTACTAGTCTAAACACCTCCAAAACACAGCAGAAGACAGTAAAATCAGTCAGAGAAATACACAAGGAGAAAGCAAAATCCCCAATTTGGGGAACAGTAAAGATTTTACTAATGCAGCAGCACTCAGATATACAAGGGGACAACAGGGTTCTCCAAAATACAACCACATCACAACCTTCATATGTTTACATTTGGGGAGATTCTCATTTTAAGACTGCTAGCAAATTTTTGATGTCATTTACCCAAGTACACTTACCCTAATAGGCTAAGGATAAAGGTCAGAGGAGCAGCAAGCACACAGTTTGCATTAAAAGGATTACAAAATAATGACTTCAATCACAAAGGGTCTTTCCTAATGCATATATAAAGTAAATAACATTTGAATTATTAGTGTAAGTGTTACCGAAGACAAAGTTTTGTTCTGCTAGACATATACATAAGCACCAGCTGCTAGGTTTGGAAGTGTCACATTGCAACTCTAGATTTGAACTTGGGTCTAACACCCTTTACTGTCAGCCTGTCACATTCTTAGCTGCAACTTTCAAAAACTCTGTCTTCTCCTATCATATTTGTTCTTCTTAGTATTTTATATTAAGTTGGTGGTACAAACAGAATTAGGCAAGTGGCTATATAGAAAGAAAACTGCTTTTACAAAACATCTTTAAAATACAAACTATAAAAATATGAACAAAAAAATAAAAAGGTGATTAATGTAATACAAGCTTGCCATCTGTATGCTTAGAAAGAAAATAAATGTATTTGTTAGAGAGGTGAAGAAAGAATGTTAGGGAAAACATCAACTTAATATTTCTTCTAACACACACTCTGCATACAGTTACCTACCTACCATATCATCCTTTATTTTAATACACTAAGTAACTCATACTTTTTCCATTTACCATTCCTGAGGAATCACTATAGTCCCCCATGGAAATACGACCCAACTGGGAACACTATGATGACAGATCTTTATGTGCAAGTCTTTCACAGAAGATATTTTTAAACCTTGTCCAGTTATATTCCATGATCTGTGAATCTACAGAAATGTGCTCTAAGTGCCTGTCTCCCTTACGTTTTGGTTTATATCCAACAGTCTTTGGTCCCTTTATTTACTGAGCAAAACCTGTCTGCAATTTTGTGCAGTTAGATTCAGTGCCTTGATACATCGTCATGCCAAGATAGATCATAGCAAATCATCACTCCGAGACTCATGTCTTCTCATGTCATAAAGAGATCTCAAAACTCAAATCCTATAACACTGTAATATCGTCATCAGTTTTCTCACACTGGTACCCGTATGTCCAGACACACAATTCCTTTTACTTTCCTGAGTTACTCTCATCTTAAACCAATATATTGTATTCATTTTGAAATCCTCATTTAGATTTTTTCAAGATTTTTCTGTTACATCTTTTATCTTTGAATTAACATTTATTTTCTTGATGAGAGGAAAGAGAATAAAGAAAGGCGAACAGTTTATTCTGCTTTTTCCAGAAATCCATAACCATTCCTGTCTGTCAATAAGTTGTCTTACCAAAAGCTCACAGTTTTAGAGCTTCTTTCTACCATAAACTTCCATTACTCTTTTGTTTCTCCTCTTCCCAGTGCCCTCAGACATCTTGAGTTTATAGACAATATGCTGCTTTCCTTAACAAAAGAACTCTTCCAAAAAGTGCTTCCAAAAAGTGCACTAGTCACCCCCATCTCAAATTGCAACAAATTGCATCAATGCAAGTCACAGCTTGCAGGAGTTTCTCCTCTTTAACCAGCAGCAGAGTGAGTTGCCACAACACCACCACAAGCTGTGATCAGGACAAAGCCTCCGATTTCCTTCCTTGTGAAGGAGTGAGTGAAGGCAGAAACCGTAAGAGAATTCCACATGCATTGAGAGGTTTCCCCCAGAGCTGCTCAACGGCTCTAGAACAACGAGCACTTTCGCATGAGGCCTGGCAGGACTGGGGATACAACTAACACAGAGGTGAAAGCATCACCCAAATTGACTGTACAATGGAATGGAGTGTGTGCATCTAAGTTTTATACCCTGATTAATAAAAAAATGAACAAATCTACATTTGGTATTAAAAAAAAAACAAACAAACATGTATCTGCAAACAAGAATTTTCTCGTTAAGTTGGATAATTTTGAAATAAAATTTCATCTTCTTTACAGCATATTCATGCTAGTATTAGGTCCTTTCTCACCACAATGTAAACTTAAAAAATCCTATCAGTAGTTGGTTAGCTTATTTAATATAGGCCTGAACCACAAAATTAAAAACTTTAATACATTGAAGGAAGCAGTCTTTTTTGTTGGCTGAAAAACATTTCTTAAGCCATCTCAAAATTAATGAATTCATTCTTCATTTTCAAGTGGTTTCAAGATACACTGGTAAGTGTAACAGCTGTACACTCAAACTCTAGCTTGGGGTTAACAAGCTTCTCTCACTACATCACTTGGTTTTTTTATCTCTCATTGCCATAGCTAATCACTTACCAAAACATGCAGCTAAGACTGAACTTCAGATCATGTAGTTATTAAAACACATTGACAAGCTATTTCATTTTAGTGAACTGGTGAATTCAGAGTTTTCCTCCCCTCGCTACTCAATTATTACATAAACTTCAGTATTCAAATTAACAGTCTGTGAAGAAGGTCTGAATAAAATAAGTTTTTGTACATAATTAATACAAGTTTATTCAATTACATTTAAGAAGAGTAGGAAACACAAGGAAATAAGGGGAAAACCAAAACCAACAACCCTGGAGTTCCAGTGATATGTGGAAAGCAGTAGAGAACCCAAGAGGTTACTCTAAAGGGTGCTATTGGATGATTTTCTCAGTATCAAGGCTGTGATTTTCAGGAAAAAAAGGGGAGCTTTGGGAAAGAAAAGAAGAAGAGGCAAAAGGAAGACAAAGGAGATTCTACAGCTGCAGATACTAAAATCTGGATTTGAATTCTTGAACTTAGCAGTTGGCAAAAAGTGTCTTTGTATGACACGCCGTCCCACTTACACACATCACTCAAGACAAGCCACAGACTCTCTAGAATCTCTGATAATAAGAATGCCTGTCAGAATCCATTTAATGACTCTAGTTATCACAGAACAGAGAAGCATTCTGAAAATGAAGAGTTAAAATGTTAGGTTGATGCAGGGCCTACCTTACAGGGCATTTTCCAGAAGGCAGAACAAGATACTTTTATTTACTGACTGCAAGGGAAAGCACCCAGTGTCCTATTGAGACCTTGTATTTTTCACCTAGCTTTACAAACAAATACTGCAGAAAGAGGAAATTTCTGTTTACAGACAGATCCCTGATTCTCTGGTTCAATATGACTCTCTGGTTCAATAAAAATCGTTAAACATTTATTGATTTCTCCACCTCTGTTTCAGTGATTTATGGACAGGACCAAACGTAAAAATTTCACCTGCTGACAGTGAATGTAAACGACTTTGGGAAGAAGCTCAGCATGTTTCCAAGATCAACTGATCAAGTGCTTTCAGAATCCGGCAGCAAAAAACAGGGATCTTGACAAGAGCCCTGCAATCAGAGTGCTAATGGAACACAAGCTGCCATCACAGTACAGACAAAAGAGGTGAAATGCTATTATTATTTGTTATTACTAAACCCTGCATGCCTGGATGCCCATTTGTGCATTCCCACACTTGCACAGCATAAGCTTCACGGCAAATAAAACTACAAGAGTATAGGCATAAGCAAAAAACTGTAAACACATAAACAACTAAAGGAGAAAAATCCCACAACATAAGCTTTCCTTGGTAGCTTAGAATATAATAGTGAAATAAAGCCTTGGGGTAGAGTTTTCAGCTCAAATATTGTCTTCTCTTTCAAAGGTCACCGGCATAGACTCAGACTTCTACTTCCTACACATTCGTGTTGAACTGTTTTAGAGTAGAGAATCCCTAAACAAAACATACCTGCTAGGCTTCTTATGGTGAAGACACTGTATGTGATTGCAGTTGAACTGCTTGTCTCCTAACACAGACCACCTTGTACTCTGTATCCTTTTATCTCGTCAGCTCTCCTATCTGAGTTTAATATTACTTTTAATGTCACTTTTCATTATTCATATACGTCCTTCTCTCTTTCTCCATTAAAATCAGTCATAATTAATTTAGCCATTGCTGTATATTTTGACAGATTGTTATATAAAGCTCCAGTTTAATAAGTTTATTAAAAATACCGTGAATAACAAACACCCTGAAATTACTTTATATTAGGACCAACGCTACCCAATGTGTCAATGGATTATGTTGATACTGTTATATATCAATTTTTTCAAGATGAGATGCATTAACATGACTTTAATTCTTGAATACTGTGACTACACTCTTCATAGCTAAATGTGCTATTTTATAATAATACTGTTGAACATTAAAGAGTGACAAGTCCATAAAATTTCCAAGTACTCTGACATTACCAAAATGAAATTTGAAGTACTGGCATTAAGACAGAACTTCTCAAGAAGCAATAAATAAAGAATCTGGTGCATCATTAAGTACAGCTACCTCATTACCAGTACCATTATCAACAGAAGACATTCAGACGGTTTCAGGGTTTTTTGTTTCGTCGGTAGCTAGCAAGATCTGCCTGCAGGGCTGAACCAACCAGCTTTGCAAACAGCAAAAGCAAGGCAATGAGCAACACTGGGACTTGTCAGGCAGTGTCACAGGAAAACTCAGAACCACGTTCCCTTGATATCAGGGGATAATTACAAGCGCATTATAGAAGTCTTAACTATTTTCTCAGACATATAGTTCAACTCCATCTTTTTTGCTTGGGCAGTAATTAAATGAGGTAAATTTTATTCTTAGATTTTAGAATTGCATGGGGATACTCAACAGACTTTACTATCATCTTGGGAAGTCCAAATCACAGAACTCTGCTGCACTGACTTTAAATATTCAGAGAGATTCCTATGAGAGCAACACATTGCCAGTTTCATATGACTGCTAACATTTTTACTATAATCCCTACTGCCAGCACTGAATTATTATCAACTGTTTCCAGCTCCTTTTTAGCCCATTCTTTGGCTGTGATTTTCTCCTTCACTCTTCCTTTGCAAATTAAGGCCTATTTAGTAACATATAATCTCCATTTTAAGTCCATCTTTCAGGATTTAAGCCTGAAAGCAGCTCAGCACAAAGATTAGCACATGAGCACACACTAGCATCAGGCTGTAAACTCTAAGGTTCTGGTCTTTATTTGACAAACTAATCCACTACGGGAAAAGTCAAGCGCCAATCTTCTGAAAATATTCCTGAAGAAAATGTGAGTGGATAAAGGGTAACACGTGCTAAAGGGAGGGCATCTGTTTATTAATGAGATGTTATAATACGCTTTCTATTTTTACAGTGCAGTTAGAGTTAATATTTATGAAGCACACTTTCAATCATGTGGTTAATTTCCGCATGCAGACAACCTGATGCGCTTTAATTCAGAGGCATGTCTTCATCATGCATCAGAATACCAAGCTCATTTCCTGTGTACTGGAAGGTAGGTAGATGTAGTGCCTACAGTTACCACTTAAATCATGTTTCCAGGTGTTCTGCCTAACAATGCAGATTAAAAAGATGAAAGTATCCTCTGTGAGTTGATTTCCTGTGATTCACAAATAAAAGCTCTGCATTAACCACTAGTTACGTCTAAAAATGTCAGACAAATTTCAGGTATGCACCACTCAGCTAGCTGTCATGTCCTGCTGCTGCCTGGCTTCTTCCCATGAAGTACCTGCAGAAGTTGCATTACTTCCTACAGAAAGTAAGTTTATACATGTTGTTTGTACAAAGTGATTACATTTGAGGCCTGCTCAGTTCATTAGCTGGTAGGATCAAATGAAATATTTTTGAAAAACAGAGTCTTCCACCAAGCTGGTCAGAAATGGAACAGCAGAGTTCTTTTTAAGACAGTAGCAGCAGGCATTCAAGAGTAACATCACATGATCATTCTACAGGGCAACAGAAGTTTCATTTGACGTCCATCTG
Source organism: Merops nubicus (assembly GCF_000691845.1). NCBI lineage: Eukaryota > Metazoa > Chordata > Aves > Coraciiformes > Meropidae > Merops > Merops nubicus. Next base: position 48,285 of record NW_008597291.1, on the reverse strand, counting down.
CAGAATTTGGCCTTAAAAAATTCAGTTGTTAAAGACGAGCAGAAACCCAAAGTCGATAACATAAGATCAGAGCCAAAGGCTTTTTTGCTTATGAGAAAAATTCTGCAAAGTTGGTACATGCCTGTGGATATTTTCATGAAGTGAAAAGTTCATTACATTTAGACAGTTGATCAGTAGACAATCCCTACAGGCTATAGCCTAAAAAATATTATCTGTTCAAGGGAATTCTATAAGATTATGTACATTTTAGTAACTTATAGTTCCATATCCTTCCCCTCAGCTAAATTAATTCACACTTTTTACAGGAAAGGAATTGGGCTGTGAAAATCTTTGTTGAATTCCTGTGCTTTCACAGTCAAATTCTGGGCATAAGTAAGGAGATGGCTTCAACTGCACAAGGAACTCATACATTGTATGGAGTCATAGGAAAATACCTTACTGGACAAATGAGGCAGTTCAAGACAGATTGTATCCATCAGATATATATTCAAGACAGTCAATTATGTGCATTGCACATAAAATATACGTATATCATACAAAATCAGAGTTCATTATTTCCATCTTGTTTCAAAGTCTTTACTATGTGTTGATATAACAGCTGTTATGCAGCAGCTTTTAATTAGATTTTTCTGCAGCCCCCTTTCTATAGTTCAGCCTCATTAACATAATGCTCACAGATGTCAAGAACAACTTCAGTGAGCCTGGTGCAATATAAAGGCTGAAATACATGAAGCTGTAGCTGCCATCTCAGAAGAACATTCCTAGAAGAAACCACAGGCTGATAGGAGTGAGATGCATTAGTATCTTAGTTATCTTTAAACTTTAATCCATAAGTCTCCACTATACACAGTTGCACCCAGCAGATCTAAAACACAACCTGCATTTTTTGGCTTGATAAGCTTCTATCTGCTTTAGAATAGAATAATTGAGAATAATCCAACTTGGTTGCAATATTTATTAATCCCCTTTATAATTCCATATTGCTAACAGTAATAGATTTAGTTACCTTTTTTGTCTGAGATCTTATTTTTCCAGCTGCATTTTCAATATTTAATAGTAAGCACTGACAAAGTGCACTTGCCGCTGTCTTGAACATTTCTTAGTGTAACTGTGGTCTGGAAAGAAGGAAACCTCACTGGGACATTATATAAGTGCAGTTACCATTAATTTCACTCCATTGCTTTAGCAACAATCAGTATGCAAAAACATTGCAATTCAGATATTTTTAATTAGCTGTTATTGAGTTAAAGACTGTTTTCATTAATATGACCCAAGAAAAATCTAAATGGACTACTAAATTAGGGAACTGTGTGAACTTTATCATGCTTTCAGTCTAACTCTTCAAGACCCCCGTTCCTACTGCACAAAGGAACTTCTCAGTAACTTGGAAGTTAGTAAAGTATCCCAAAGAACTTCCACTTCCATAACCAATCTGTAGTCTTCCAAGAAAGTTCAGGTAAGAAGACTAAGCAAGCTCACCATGTTAGAAACAGTTCTGTCAGTACTTTACATGTATTTGTGAGTGGAGGACCAAGAAACAACTAAAGCAGCAGGGAAAAAAATAAAAGAGCTGTTTAACTTATAGAAAGGATTTGCATCAAGAAGAGTGTAAATTTGTGAAGGTGTTAAAAAGGTGCTTTCCAAAGCAGTCACTAAATCAAAACATTCAAATAGGACAACATAGCGGAATTGTAACATGAAATTCTAATGAAGTTCTGTGAAGGCTGTAGAGATTTATGACCTGCTTAAAAACTTACTGAGAATTGTATTCCCTAATTTCTTGTCATTTTCCCCAACTCAGAATGCACGAACAGGGCAGGAGAGAGAAGAATATGGAACAGCACCCTTTTCTTGAATCTAAGGAAAGAATACTTATATATAGAGGAGGAAGCTATGACTCCACAAGAAGATGCAGCATTAGGTAAGAACATCTGGAATATTAAAAAAAAAAAAAAAAAAAAAGGAGCTTTGTCTTTGATTTTTGACAAATACACAAATATAGTCTAGAGGCAAATGTAGAAAAATCACATAAAAGCACAGAAACCCACTTAAAGGAAATTGTCCTGCACCACTGTCTCCCATTAGTTTTGGTAGTGGTCCTCCTGTGAAGCATTTTGCTTATCCCCTTTAGACAATAGACCGTGCATGTCCAAAGTAAACAACTCCACCAACTTTACAGGGACAACTAGATGGGAGGCAGAATTTGAGTCAGAAGTCACTCTTTCTATCATATCACATGCATTTTATAACTCATTTCTCATGGAACTTACAGCACACGGTTTTGAAATGCCAAGTTCTTTCACACTCCACAAAAATATTAAACTGTAGGGTGCACACAGAGGGAGAAGGGAACAACAGAAAGACCAGATGAAAACATCAAACATATAAATGGTAACATGCAATGTACATGAAAGCTTCAAATAGTGCACAGACACTGAGAAAGGTACCTCCCTACCTATCACACAGAGCTTAATTTCACAGCATCCATCTCTGTGTGGCTACACCCCAGGGAACAGCGTTGGCATGGTAACTGCAGGCTCTATTGCTTGCTTTTTTTTCCCCTACTGTTAGCAGTCATACCATTTTTTTTGTTAGCTTCAAGATCAAGTAAATTTAGACTGATGGCACTGTCTGTTTGGGGTAAAAAGGAGAAGAGGGGGTTTGTCTGAAAACATAACCAATCCTGCAAGGGGGAGAAGTAGAAGCACAGCTTAGATTAAAAAAACAAACCAACCAACCAAGTCAGGAAAAGTTACGCATGGCTGTGCTCCTCAAAGGAGTGTCAAGAACGGATACGTAACAAAAGCTCTGTCGATCTGACCATAGTCATGCTAGGGACAGTATGGGCTAAATTACTTTTAAATCTGGTACACTCATTATTAATTTCAGTAGAAAATCAGAAGAGTGGTCAGAATTTGGAGAAGTCTTTAAAAGATAGTTCAGTTCATTTTAAAATTACTTTTGCAAATGAGGATGTTTTTCAAAGAAGTTTGACCCTCAGTCACCTTAAAAGCTATCACATCTGTAGATCAAATTTTATATACAAGAAAAATGTCAGTTTTTAACATTTTTAAAGGAAAGAAAAAGGTTCCGCATCCCATGTTTCTATTATTTTTATCACAGAAGAGTAACTTGCAGACTAATGAAACCCTACTCATTAGAAGGCTCTCAGAAAAAAGTGTGCACAGTTGAACCTTTACCTGTAACTGCCTCAAGGATTCCCTCAGTGACTGAGGGAAGGATTTCCTATTGCTGTTTGCACAATAGCTGCTAACGCCACCCAGTCAAAGTCACGTGGTGCATAACGAACGACAGACAAATTAATCCAACAATCTTGTAGTAGACATGCTGTGGAGATGGCTAGAATATATCCCCATGACAAGTACTAAGCAAATTAAGTAATCTTATCGACCTGAAGGTTTATGTAACTTCCTCTTTTGTACATGCAAGGGTTTACAGCGTTGTTAGAAAATATGCTCAATAAAATTCTTCTCCAGGCATTTCAGACACCTGTGATGTCCCTCTGCACCACCACGTAGTAACTTTATCATCTCTTCTTGCAGAAACAAATAAGGAACCTGATTCTGATACCTGATTCTGGAAATTTCTATGACTCTGAATTAGACATGCTGTTACAATGCTATCTCAACTACATTTTGTTCTTCCAAAGTGATGATGTAAGAAAGAGAAAGCAAAATGGGATTCTCTTTTTCTTTTTTAAAAGTCAAATCTATTTCAAAAGCATTTTATCCATTTCTTTCATACTGCAGTCTAGGTGACCATTAATCAAATCTCAACTTCATTCTTTCCCAGCTCCATACAGCCTTTTTAAAAAAACAAGAAAAGCAATAAAACTAACAGAAGTGTTTTGGCTGCTTGTAAGATCTCTCCCATGTCTCAGTTCTTTTACTTTACCTCCCCTATTGTGTAAAACATTAGATCTCTAAAACTCCTGTCCTTTCTTGCTACCCACCAATAAAGCTGATCTTCCTCAACAGCATTCAGCGTGCTTTGACCACCATCAGTGGTGACAAGTGAGTGTGGAAATATTTCCATGTTCATGCTCACCTAATCTAACAATTGCTACCTGGCAAAGAAAAGCCATAATGCCTGGTCGCTCCTAGTGCTGTGTGCCTCACCTTTGCAGAAGGAGCATTTATAATCTGCCAGAGGGGCCGGTCTGCGGGTTCCCACCTATACTGTTACTTTACTAGTCAATTTTTTAATTGACAAAGAACTGAAGCAGCCTGGTGTATTTACACTTTTACTACCAGGAAAAAAAAAAAAAAAAAAAAAGGCAGCAAACTTGTTCTGATTAGTACCTATAACTCCCACTCCTCAGAGAGCCAAATTCTCACTAGAAAAGGTTATTGGCAGCATGCTGATTAAGCAGGTCTGGCCAAAAGCCAATCGGGAGCCCAAGTAAGTATTTAAGAGCTTTTCTTCTTGATTGAACAATAGATCTCTTCACTTCCAGTTGAGCCTGGTTCAGCTTCATAAGCCTCACTGTGCAGGGCTCTGCTGTTTCTTGTGCTTTAAGAGTCCAGGCTTGTTCAGTGTGGGTTAACCAGTATTTCTGGGTTAACCAGTGTTTCTGACTCACTGAGACTGTACAGGAGCTGTGCAGCAGCTTTGGAATCAATTTGCCTTCTAAATATCTAATTTCTTATATGGATGGTGAGAGTGGAAAAAAAAAAATTACTTTCCCATAAAGTTTAAGTGATACCACTCAAATCCGTTTTCCCACTGATCAGAAACATCTTCTTTAAATATTATTACAGAAATTAATATGGTCATACACTTCTTTTTGTCATTTAGCATTTTTAATGACATTTTACCAGATGTTATTTCAATTTGTGAGAGAGAGGACACCTTTGATACACCAAATGGAAGTGCAGATTAACTTCAGAAAACTTGGTGGTCAAAGCTGTTCATTTGCAAAAGGCAAATTTAGAAGCTGAAGCAATACTGGATGGAATTTCATGCCTTTTTCTATCATTAATTTCTTTTTAATAAAGGTTAGAATTGTAGGCAATAGTGTTCACTAGCTTCCATAGCTACTGTAGTGCTGCACGTAGAATGGTCTGCTAAATTTAAAAATCTATGTATTTCAGAGTTAATAAAAAAGATACAGTGGCAAGTGAGCATGAATCATAAATAAAATATAACTTCTTGAAATTCATTTTGGAACAGTCTATGAAACATTTGAATCATGGAAGGCCAAGCAAGTACAATATCCACATTTCAATGCAAGATGATCTATAAGCCTCCAGAAACTATTACAAAAAAGCTCAAATGCTGCTGAGGAGCATTCATCAGTTTATCACGCTAAGACTCAATGACTAAGGCTAAGACCATGTCTTCTTGTTATCCAGGAAGCCTGGGACCAGTCAAGTAATTAAATTTGTATTATAGAATCATATCCTTCTAAAATTCAGAACAAAGATTTCTGTTCTGCCTATGACCAGGTTTTGTTACCTGCATTGCCTTCTATCTGGTGGCTTTTTTTCTTAAATCACTAGGAAATCTAGATATATTTGTCACAAGGGAGTTACACATCTATATCTTAGTAGTGAACTAAGCAGTGTGTTCCTGTCTTTCTCATACAAAACCACTTCTTTCTACAAGTAAGAAAAAAAATTGCTAACAACAATAACTTTACCTTATTTTTAAGACAAAATACCATATGCTGTTTCAAAACCAAATGCTAGAACAGTTAATACTTAAGGAGCACTCAAATTACATAAAATTATATATACAGAAAATACTGACTAGAAGACCTAGTTACCTGCGCAAGTTTCTTATCTAAATTACTGGTAAAGCAGATTGTTTATCACACTGAGGTTTGACTGCAAATGAGTAGATGTGAAAAATACCACAGGCTATTTGTAAATATTTCTGGGTTTATATGTAAATATGTGTTTTCATATACTCCCTAGTCTTCACTGCCTAGATTATTATGAGCGAAGTAATTCAGTAGTACCCCTTACAACATTTTATTTCGTAGCTATATCAAAATAAGATTTGGTAAAAGGCAGTACAGGAAATAAAGGAAATAAGATTACACTAATTCAAACACTGCATAAAGAATGGAATGACTATCTTAATTTAGGCAATTTGAATTATTAATGAACTGTTTGCTTCTGTAGAGATTTTCTCTATTAGAAAGATTTCCTCTACCATCTGGATCAGGAAATTGGAGCCTTAACTTCCGAAAGGTCAGAGGCAACAAGGTGGAAAGGGCTGCTCTTTTTCAGAACTTATTTCTTAGACTCAAACAAAATTACCAGGAAGGCCCTTCTCATAAGAAGGTAACAAAGTGCCACAGAAAAAAGAGTGGGATACTCAGGTAGCAAGCTAAACACACAGTTCCAAAACTATTCTCAAATGCCACAAGGAGATGGCATTTCTGCCACCAAAATACCATGGCAGGCAGAGCAACAGATGCGACGTCAGTTTTGTGTACGTCTGTCCTCATTCATTACTAAATAGTCACAGCAAAAAACGGAGTCCCATTTACTCCTGCACCTGGTGCCTTCACCTTACTTCTCCAAAAAAGAACATTTGTTGTGAAAGTTGATAGGCTGTATCAGTTATGGCCAGCCCATTAGGCACTTTGAGAATACAGAGAATGCTTTTCACTCATGAACAAGTGTTCACTATTTGTTCATTCTTCACACTGGAGAATTCTAAGACTTACAGTATCTTAGATGTAAAATCACTTAGAATATGTAAATCACATGGTTTACTTATTAGCAGACATCTAGGCTTACAATAATAATCTTTTCTGTACCTGGTACATTCTAATTAAAAGAACAGCACTGTTTGTCATGTCTGAATCTGACTGAGACTGCCCATGAGAATTTTTTTGTTATTGCCTGCGTGGCTAAAAGAAATCACCAGTCCTTTGCATTAGACATTTTATCCCTTTAATCTTGCTTAATTATGTCATTTATTTGTTATTTTTCACCTCTCTGAATGCTATTCTTTCAGTAATTTGGCTTCTATTCAGACAGTACTTAAAAAATTGCCATCCTTCCTTCTAATGTTACTTTTCCCTTTCAAACTGATGACAGTATTCAAACCTTACTTTATTTTGAAATTGCAATGAGAGAGTCAATTCCCTTCTTCAAAGCCAATACCTGTTACAGAAATTTAGGTAAAGAAATAGAGGTGATCTCTTAGTGGTTAAAAACGTTCTTTTTGCAGCCTTGGTGTTAAGATTTGCACTCATGACCAGAGGCTGTCTCTTCATGATAGTCTGTCAGATGCTATAAGAAAAAACACAGGTCATTGTCATACACACAGAATGTACTGTAAATAAGCAGCAATGTTTAAAAGAAATCCAGAACAAAGTTTCAAAATTTGACATATAAAAGTTAAATATCTCCTGAATACACATCTCACCAGTTGCTCAAACATGCTATGCCTTGTAATCATAAAATCCTCAGAAGAGATGCCTATAATCAGAAGATGCTGTCATTGAGTTAGGCATGCCAGTTGGTAAACATACATCAAACAAACTGTAAGAGTTCTACTACCGTCTGCACTAGGAAAAATCACTTTTTATGATGCTTGGAAGTCAGCTGGCTAATGGTACATGGATAATTCTCCCATCCATGTTGTAAAAAACTATTGTACCTAAAGGATCTTGCACATTCAAGCATTGCAACTTCTAAAACTATGTAAAGAGAAATCTTGCAAGACAATCAGAAGATGAAGAGACAGATGGTATTGGCAGTCTAGCATCACTGGGGCTTACAGTAACCACTTCCCTAATAGAGTACCCCCACATCTCATCCAACCCCACCACATCTTTTAAGCATCTATTAAAATGCCATAGGAATTCTCATTATGCTCTTGGCAAATCTTTTCCATCAATGAAGTATTCTATTCCCAACGGTAATCAAAAATTATGTTTCCAAGCCTGGATTCACCAGCACATTTGTCAGACATAATAGATGCCTTAGATGTTCCAGATGAGAGTTAAGTCACAAAAGCCAAATAAATTACATTACATTTGTTTTCTACTTGCAGCTGCATCTCTTACTTAACCCTGCCATTTGTTTCTGCTATGACTGAGACATTTCACACTTCAACATCTTCTAGTTACGATATTCTTCAAACAAACCAACCCACAAAATAATTTAAAAAAACAAACAAACAACAACATCAAAATACCATTTTACCACCAATGTACTTGGTGGTAATCATTCATATGAGATGTTTACTATTCTTTCATAAATTTCAGCAATGCCTGTTGAAGAGGAAAGCTGCAAGAGAAACAAAGCAGACTTCTGCTGGAGAAGAACTATGCAGCAAGCAGTGGCATTTTCAGAGTTGCATGAGAAAGGTATGTAGCAAAGCACGGTCATTAGAGTAGTTTTCAGTAATCAGTTAATCAAAGCTTTTACTTTATACTAATGCATCATTCTTGACATTTAGCTGTATGGTTTTGTTCTACTATCAGGTTCCACAAATCGTAGATGGAATTGCAGAGTACCTCAGACACAGTCCATAGTAATCAAAGCTTTACAATTAATATTTCTAAAACAAAATATGCTCTAATAACTTTAGAAACTTCTTTGTAAAAAAGTGGGCTAAGCAAAATGGAATGTACAACTGAGTTTCAAGTTCAGCAGTCACCCCAAACACATGTCAGAAGCCCTTTACACAGTTCCACACAATCCTCTGCAGAAGACTGGATAGTCTTATACAGTCACTGTTTGAATTGTGTAAATGAACATATGGCACAAAAGTGATAAGAGAAAGCAGTGCCTGCTTTTCATTGTGCCTATGAACGACTTTGTTCTGAAGCAGCCAGCCAGAAAGACAGACATACTCTTCTTATTAGTTTTCAGAGGCACTGATTCAATATTTTGCATACAAACAGAGAAAAAAACTGCAGGTTAGCTGCAGGTGCAGTATAAATCTGCAGGTATCGGTACAACACATTAACTTCCCAAAGGCTTCCAAAAATGTATTTATTTAAAATGTTAATACCTCAGCTGTGCCTCCAAAGTTTATTCAATATGAGTATTCCTGAACAACGTTTAACATTCTACAACACAGCAGAAGTTTCCAGCCTTTTTTTTAAAGAATATCTGTTTTTCTTTCCTGCACTCAGCAGTTAGCTATGGATATTTCCAGCAATGTGCTCAGCACCCTCTTCTCTCAGCAGCAGCACTCAGCACATTGCATTATCTTACTGCCACTGCAGATAACTACCGTAGTTTTGCAGGGGGATTTTGACTGCAACCAGTTCCTGCTGTACTGATGAGAGAGTACATTGAACTGTCTAGGAATGCTGACCACACCAGAGGACAGAACCTTCCAAGCCCTATCAGGGCACACAAACCCTGACTTCCCTGGACTCAAGATCTGGATCCTAGAGAAATTTGCTATGGGCTGCATCAGGAGAAGTGTGGCCAGCAGGTCGAGGGAGGTGATTCTCCCCCTCTACTCTGCTCTGGTGAGACCCCACCTGGAGTACTCCATCCAGTTCTGGAGCCCCCATTACAAGAGGGACGTGGACCTGCTGGAGCGTGTCCAGAGAAGGGCCACGAGAATGATCCAAGGGCTGGAGCAGCTCTCCTACGAGGACAGACTGAGAGAGTTGGGGCTGTTCAGTCTGGAGAAGAGAAGGCTCCGAGGGGACCTTATTGTGGCCTTCCAGTATCTTAGGGGGGCCTACAAGAAAGCTGGGGAGGGACTAGGAGGAATGGGGCAAAGCTGGAAGTGGGCAGATTCAGGTTGGACATGAGGAAGAAGTTCTTCACCATGAGAATGGTGAGACCCTGGAATGGGTTGCCCAGGGAGGTGGTTGAGGCCCCATCCCTGGGGGTCTTTAAGGCCAGGCTGGATGAGGCTCTGGGCAGCCTGATCTAGTAGGAGGTGTCCCTGCTCATGGCAGAGGGGTTGGAACTGGGTGATCCTTGTGGTCCCTTCCAACCCTGACAGATTCTAATTCTGTTTTAGCAGAGGACTTTAGAGCCCTAATGGCTCAATGGTTGGACTTGATGATCTTAAAGGTCCCTTCCAACTTAAAGGATTCTATGATTCTATTCTGTTAACATCAATAGGAATTGCATAGATGAATACTCCTAGTCAGATGCTGCAGACATACATTTCTAATTTTCACAACTGATGCAGCATACCAAAGGTACAAATAGTTCTATAGTCAGGGATTAGTGAGAGAAAAATCATATACAAATTATTATGAATACAGAAATAATTTGGCTATTCAAATGCAGCTTTAAGGAAGAAAAAAGTTTCTGCAATGCTACTAATACAGATTTTTATCTCTGCTTCAGCAGGTCAATGTACATGCACAAATCTTTGTAAACTTAAGAACTGTAAAGAGCTTTCTTGAAAAGAAGGAAAAAGTCCACCCAGCAGCCTATTTTTATAAGGACCCCACAGCTATTTGTAAGTGTTAACATTCCTGAACACATTTCATTATCAAATTCTTGGTAAGATTTTAAAAACAAAACCAAACCAAACAACATTCCCAGCCCTTGTAGGTTGGCATTTCCTCACAAAACCATAACTATGCTGTTGGTCACCAAAAGTAATAATTTCTCACTCTAAAATTGCAGCATAGACATCCTAATGCTCCACAAACTATTTCTAATGCAAAACTTTCATATTTAATATCAAACAACAAGAACGTTGTATATTTCCCCAATAAACATATTGCTTTCTAATTTTAAAGACCTATTTAGAAATCATTATGCAGCAAACTTTTTTCCTCAGTGGGATTCGGCAACAGATTAGCAGCAGTTAAAAACCTGAGATTTGAACCCTGTGGTGAAGCAAAGGAAAAAGTCATGCTAGTTGCTAATATTTTGGTCAAATCTGACTTTACAGAAAAAAAAGAAGCTTGGGACTACTGACTGTGACTTAAGTACTATTCTGCATGGGACAAGCTCAACCTTTGGAGTAATGGGACAAATTTTTGACGACAGGTTCTAGAACCATTCTAAGACTATCTGCAGGGGAGCAGTTGGACCTACAAAAGTCATGCTGCTAATTGCTACAGCCGTTTGTGAACCTGGTTCACACACAAGTGAATCCAATTTTCTGCTGACTGCATTAGCAATTATATTTGGCTTTGTACAAGCAACACCTGCAAGTACAGTTTTACAGTTTGACTGTAAGTATGGCTGAGCTGATTATTTTGACTTGAGCCCACCTGTGTGAATTCTTGTGAGATTAAACAAACCACCTATATACACCAACATTATGGTTTCCAAACACAAAAAAAATCTTAAAAATTGTGAGCCTGTTACGAAGACCTCTGGAAAACTTAAAGAGAAATAGAAAGCAACCTAGTAGTAATGTCCCCAGACAATAAAAAAAAAAAATAAAAAAACTAAGTGGATTATGTTGTTTATAAAAATATCTAGAAACATTTTTCATCTTTCTCTCTACTGTCACGAAACAGGCTTCTAATTTCTGTCCCTTTTACATCAGTAAAGCAAGCAGTAGTAGCAATATGTTGTCATCCTAAAAGCATTACCGAGCTCTTCATATGATGAAGGATAGAGTACCTCTCCAGGTTTTATTTGAGAAGGGACCAGACTTGTCCAGCAACTGATCCCGGTTAAGCAACCTCTTCTCTCTAGGCAAACAGCCTCTAGGCAACCTCTAAGCACCCTATTCAGTACAAGGTGTGCCTCTAGTCCAAGCTTTTCTTTTCCTCCTGCCTGGCTGGGTGCAGCTGCTGAGCTTCCACAGTGACATAAGATCAGGTTTAGGCTTCAGAGTTTCCTATTTGGACCATTCTGAGCTCTTTTCCCTTGGAAAGCCCCTATTCAAACTGTGAAGTCTATAGGACACACTCTGCCTTTTGTACATCCTTATAAAAGTTATCAGGAATTACTACTACTCCTCCCCAGGAGCAGCTAGAAATAATGGAAAAAAAGACAGTGGGAGGAGAAGAAGAGGAAAAAAAAAAGGAAAGAAAAAAACCCTGACAGATAATGAAACAAACCATAAGAGAAATTTAGTGGGAAAAAAAAAAAGTAATGAGAATTTTGTAAAAAAACCAGCATTTCTTAAAGAACACAAACACACATATCCTTCCTCAAAAAAAAACCTCCACCACATTGTAGGATTTGAAAGATAGTCTGCACTAAGAAAAGCACAAAGAAAGTGAGGCAAGGAAGATGAAAGAATTTTCCCTGTAAGTGACAGGAAAGCTAAAACATGCAGTGTAGAGCCTGTGGGAAAGAGCAGCTCTGGTCCCCCCTACACGCTTGCAAATCTTGCAGTTGCTCAGACAGAACTGCTCGGTTACGTTCCTAGGCCAGTGTTTAGATCCTGTTCCTGTCTGTGCCTCTTGCTCACCACCCTCTCTGAGATTTTAACATGCCATTTTTCCCCTTTCCATCTCCCTGCCTTGTCACCCTAAATGGATAGGACATTTTTTGGAGCAGACACTGCATTCTTATGTTTTTGTACAACATTGCTCAAAGTTAGTAGTCTCTGAAAGATCTAACTACTAATAAAGTGTCCAGAATTGAGATTTTGGCATGGTTCAGTACTGGAGTAGACACTGATCTGACCTTTATCATGGCTACACAGATGTCTGAAAAGACATTTAAGTTTTAAAAGAAATATAAAACATGTAAGATTCTCTCTTCTGTGAACTCCTGTGAAAAGAGTTGTATGAAATTTTCTCAGGTCAGCAAAAGGTCTAAAATACTGAAATATTTCCTCAAAAGTGGACAATTTTCCACTGTCTACCCTATCTGTCTTAATTTTGGCTTTAAGTCATTAGCTTAATTTTAAATAATTGTATTTTAGAACTTCTCCAGAAAATAACTAAAAATTAAATTAAATTAAAATACTGAATATTTATTTTTGAAAATATAAAAATGTAAGGTTATATTAATTCTGGCTCAAAATAGTTTTTTCTTAAGTTGGGAGATCAACAGAAACCAATCCTTTCGCAAAATGTTTTGGTTTCAGTTAATTCATATTTTGTCATACATGAGTTACACAGAAAAAAATCATCAGGAATGTCTATTTCCTTTGCCTGCAATATTCTTCAGTAGGAACTGACTATGCAAACTCTGAATTATCACCAGATTTTTAATTTACACAGAGGTTTCAGGCTCTTGGGGGATGTGGGGGGAAGCATTATGCTTCTACTCTAGCACTTGCCTCAATATGGTAGAAAGAGAACATCACTGGAAAAAAATCCTGCTGGATTTTTAAATGCACAGTAGAATTTGTTACAGAAGAAATATGCAGGGCCAATAAACCCAGAGGTCAATGAATTAAAACCATTCTCTGCTGTTTCTTAGCAGCCTGCCATGGCACCAGGCCTAAAGCCTAGCTTTGGGGTACAACTGGGGCACCAGCCAAGGTCCCACCTTCCCTCACATCAACAGAATTATGTGATCATTGCAACATTTCCAAATACAGAAGTACAACATGGCAGTTTGTGTGTTTTTTGCAGGGTATTAAGGAGAGAACATCCCGTCCTTGCTTAGCACCAGCTCTGTTCAGAAGACACTGTACCTGCCTGAATTAAGTAAACTTTTTACTTTGCATAACTCACCTAAGAATTAGTCAAAAAAAGCTTAGCTTATCTGCAGATTAATGAATTGTCCCCCTACTAGGTTTCACCTTACATTAGAAGGTCCAAGTTCCTTGTGGCCTCTCCATATATTCATAGGATCATGGGAAGTTCAGCTTGGAAGGGACCTCAGGAGGTCTGTAGTCTAACCTCTGGCTCAATGTAGAGTCAGCTAGGAGGTCAGACCAGGTTATTCAGAATTTTATTGAGTCTCAAGTCTTTTAATTAATGAGAAAAAGGCTAACCATAAGTGCATTTAGCCCATACATACAAACACTCTTTGAGCTAGTACAGTAGAAACAAACCTCAATACTAGGATGATAGTGGAGAGGAATCTGAGCTGACTCCATATGATCCAGGTTGATTCAGAAAACCCTCTGTGGGCTGAGCTTAGTTTCAGCAGAGTTTACAATGAAATGACTACTATATTTCTGGTCCCCAAGCTAGGAAGCATGCATAAAACTTGGGTCTTTGCTTCTCTTCCTTTAAACTATTAGCTAAGGCCATCAAGAAAAGTGCTTACCCATTTCCTTCAAGTTTATGAATAAAACAAAAGTACAGTTTCTTCAGGAAAAAGTACCCAATTAACTCAGCGTGTTTCCCAGGCCTGGTTCTTCATGCACTGTTACACAAAAAGACCATGAAACAGACTAAAAAAACCTCATGCCTAAACAAGATGTGAGGTTAGTGCTTGATGTTCCAAGCTTTCTTCCAGTCCTCTCTTGTTTCTGCACAACTAAGATTATTGCTTCTTAACCAGAAACTAGATTTATATAACTCAAAATTACAAAGTAATAAGCAAACATTGTTTTCACCTAGTGGAAGTTAATACAAGAATCATAACAATCTAATATTTAAAACTTTTTTAGAACAGTCTAAGGGCTAAACTTGCAGAAGAGGGAGATGGGGTATGTCTTCAAGGTTTTTTTGCTGCAGTTCGCAAGATTAAAATTTAAGCAATCCAGAATAAGAATGATCAAACTTTGTACTCACAATATTCCTGGCTGTTCAAATTTAGTCTGCTGTTAAAGCTCTATTAAGAACCTTTCAGAAGCAAACAATTGGCTTTTCAAAAATAAGACAGCAAATCTCTGATAAAAAGAGCCAAATTTGAGTCAAATGAAGATTATTAAAACATTTTTTTATACCTGAAAGCATGAAAGAATTTTTCTCTTTAAAAATGCAAGAATTCACACCTAGCTATCAGTCAATAAATATCAATAGATTTAATGGAAAGTACTTATTAGTTTTCTATTTTAAATTGGTTTGTACGTGTCTGAAATAACCCAACTGTATATTACATAGTTAAAATAACAAAGTGCCCTCGTACGTAATTTTTTTAGATGGCTGCCAATTTTGCAAAGTGATTACATTTTACACAGAAAAGAGTTATAAAAGAAGTTACATAATGAAAACACCTTCACTGTATAGTAAAGTCCTTCCTCCTTGTACTAAGTCTGAACAACAAACTTTTATCTAACATAGTAAAATAAGAGAAGCCACCAACTCTGAACCATGGGCTCAAGAAACTACAGCTAAGGAATTGCTTCAGTGCAGCTACGACTTCAGCCTGCTGGCTGGAAAACTAGCAAGCCTCTGAATCTTCCCTTGCAGCATTTTAAAACAAAAAGGAAACAGCAAAGAAATAGACCATCAGCTGGCTGATAGGGACTGAGCACTCTCCACTCTCTTTAATTACAACTTCTGTTTAATTTTTAGACTAAACATCTACGCATACACTGTCACTACAAGCTACAAAGTTATTATCAGAAGTTATTAGCCACAATCTTTTTCCCATTGAAGGGAGCAGTGAACAACTTCCATCAGTGTTAAAGGCCTCAAGAACAGCAGCTGCTGCTTTTGTTACCTCTCTTCAGTACTCAGTTCTTGGCCCACTCCTTAGAAGAAAGCATTGAATAAAATGATGCAGTTGCTGCTCAACTTTACTACCACACTGGCTTCTAACCAATTACCAACCAGAAAAATACAAGTTAAATATCTGAAGCCTACGAACAGCTTTTCCCTGTTGTGACCCATTTGCTAGCTGCAATCTATGAGAACAAGATGTGGTCCATGAAAGGATCAGAAAACTGGATTTAAAACCAGTGCTTTCCCTGGAACACACACATTCAGAAACATGATAAAATGGGAGGGAGGAACAAAGGTGTAAAAAATACTCAAGCATGACTGCTATTTTTTAGTAAAGAAAATATTTTTTGATTATATTGCAGAATAACACAAATGGATTTTTCTTCCAATAAAGTCACATGACTCATGGCTTTTTTTTGGTTACTTTCCTGTAATTGGTAAGATCACAATAGATAAAGAATGATGTCTGCAGGTATACAGCATACACAGAAATGTCTGCATAGCACATGCTGTATGGTCCCTCACACAAGCAAGAGAGAAATAGAAGACATTTCAGCCTGAGAAACCAAACTTCTGATACTCCCATGTCCTTCAGCAGGCAAACATTAAGCTTTGCATACTCTAAGAGAAACTGTTCCACACCAACAGAAACCTTCAGTTAAGACAGCATTTTATATACATGAAGCTAAGTAGTGGAAGATGTACTGTATTTTCCATGAACAAAACCTTAAATAACTTCTTTACTTGCAACTTCAAATGTGAGTTTCTATATGCAATTCATTTTGGACTGTAAGTCTTCCTTCCTCCTCTCACACACAATGATAGTGTAGTCACTTCCCTTAGCATGCAAAAATGTCCTGAATTTCACCATTCAGTTTCTTTGAATTCTAATATATATCAAAATTTCATGCAAATTAAAACATGTCTAGAATAGAAATTATGGTATTAGATAATTGCGGAAAAAATTGTATTTAACTGCACTCTCCCAGGTCTAAGTCTGCAGCTGGCATATGACTAGAACAGGCTGAAAGCAATATGACAGCTTCCATCCTCCTACAGAAGTATTTACTCATGCAACTCACAAAAGTGTTGAGACTGCCTTGCAAGCACTGGGCAGGAGCAGCACCATCTCTGTAACTCTGTAAGCATTCCTGTCCCTAACAGTATATTTTGTTATTGCAATTCTGTAGATATTTTATGAGGCCATGCCCCTCCCACAGTAAAGCAGCAAAAGCATATTTTAAAATATTCATATTAATAATAAAAAGCATACTTAAAAGCATATAAGTTATCAACTTAATATACAATTAAGAGGCATGGGAAATATTCCCCCATATTCCTCAAGTTCATTGCTTTCAAAGACACCAAGTTACCCACCAGGTTGCAGAATTTTATTATAATTACTATTGCTATTTATTATATTATTGCATAACATTATATGTATGCACTCTACATTCTTTAGACTCCAATTATACAAGTTGTTCAGAAATCAAGCTTACCATGTGCAGTTTTAACTGTGCTACACCTAAAAGATTCCAAGTGCCTTAGAGCTGATATAAAACGGTCAAAACTACTCAGCTCATCCCAAAACCAAAAAGGAGCACAGATTTTCCACAAGATGGTAGTAATCATGCAAAATTTTCCTATTTTACTTGTAGAAAGGGGAAGTAAAGGAGCTCTCTAGGTAACTAGCACTCTCATGGTTTCTATGGATGCAATTAGTGTCTCAAGGCAGCTACAAAATCTGCTCAATCCAAACCAAGCCTGTAAAGTCTTAAAATCCACCACACTAATTTTTACATTCAATATTTTATCCTGACAAAGCTATATGGTGCAAACTGAGACTGGAGTCTAGATTAACAGATACAATAAACTTTAAAAGATAGCTGCCTTGGCAATAAAAGAGGTATATTTTGCTAAGTAACTCACTGAACTACAATAAAAAAAAAAATTACAGCACTGAAGAGGTGAGTTTTGGCTTCACAATAGACTTTGGAAGAGCAGAGGTGGCCTCTTGCTATTTAGCTTACTAGTGTTGATGAAAGCCTGTGGCACAATATAAAATCATTTCAAGGTCATGCATTCCAGACCCATGAAAAGCAATCGGGTTAAACTCAATTATCTATTTACTACCATCTTAGTTCCAAACAACTCAAGTTTTATATCTGAAAGCTTTAACTTAAGCTTTAAAAAGTATTTAAAGGAAAATAAATACACCTCCAATGCCTGAGTGAATTGCTAATCCTGAGAAAGACAGTGATTTTTTTAAAATCAACTCCAAACTTGATTATTTGTACTCTTAATAGCTAAGCTATGGCAGCAGAAGGAAAAACGCACATTGCCAGCTCCACATAACATGTAGACTAGTTTTCAATAAAATCAGAAATACCATAAAATCAGACTTTAGGCTTTAGAAATTTCATACACCACAGGCCAATACAACAGGAATGAAATGGTGTCATAGCCTTTCAGACCAGCCAGAACACAAAAATATTCCTTCTGTACAGCTCGGTTGTCTGCAGATAGCTCTTGACATTTCAGCCACATAAAACATTCTGGCAAACACAGCCAGTCCTACAAAAATCATCATAAAACACAAATGCAAACTTCAGGAACTACTGCAGTACTGTGCTTTTTTTCTTTACATAGAGTGTTGCTGAAAATCAGAAGGATTTAGATACAGAGGGAAGTATCTGAGCAGCAGAAGCATTCTTTCTGTAACGTAAGGGATTGAAAACAATTTTTTTCCTGTTTTCCACTCCGCAGTTAAGGTTACTAAAGCCACGCAGGACAGCTTGATGTTACTTCCAAATTTTTCTTTGTGCATTGTATTAGTCAGCATTGCTCCATACCAAATACCACAAAAACCCTTGAAGACAGAAAAAGCCAAAACATTATGGCCAGTGTGAGCAACAGCCTTATTAGCTGAAATGGCTCAGACCTCAAACAGCATATAGATACCTTAGAAAAAAATTAATGACCAAAAGTCTTTCCCATAGAAGACAGGACCATAAAGGGAGCTTCACAAGGAAGAAGAATACGGAAGATATCCATATGCTTCCAGCAATGCCTGTAAAAAAAAATTCTATTACAGAAAATTTATTTTCCATTGTGCTGCCTGGCATTGTGCCTAATTACTGTGGTAAAAAGAAAAATGGATGAAAAATGATCCTGCACAGCTTTAACTCACTATAAGCTCTTCCTAACTTGAAAATTATATTTGCTCTCAACAAATGTTAATTTCTTTCCTAAAAAATATCCTGGATTGCTGAGAGGTTAATGAGATATATTTTAAATAATATTTTAATATATTTTATTATAGCAAGAAAGTAATTACATTTTATTAATAAGAAAGCAGTAAATCCAAAGTTATGTTTTTTTATAGACCTGTTCCCCTAAACATCTCCAGTCATTTTATAATTACCTCAAAGTCTCTTCCCAAATAAAATTGCAAGTGGAAGTTGCTTCATATCCACAGTGTTTGGCTCTGACTCCAGAAAACTGACTTAGTGGTAAGACACCAACTAACCTGAGCTAGTTTAATTTTCAGTCTGCATTTAGTGTGTTTTGGTTTTTGTTAGAGACTCTCAGAAGTCTCTAACCTTTATACTGCACTTCTTACTCCTTGGCCTGAACATGCTGCTGTTTCCATTCAAAAAATTATCTGCTGGTTGGAACATCCAGTCAGTTTTATAATTTAACGTTAAACCCATTTAACAGATGGTTCAAACTAGGCTTCTGAGTGTTTTTACTCATCCTCATAGAGCAGAGCAGAGCAGTGAATGGGAGAAAATAATGCAATAAATCCTGCAATTACACCCTCAGAATTTAACACATCTTTGCAGTTCTCAGTTAACAGCAGGTGGGCAACCAAGTAAGCAAGTCTCTGAACTGAAACAGTAACTTAGACATCAGTTTAGGAACCCTGATATCAAACTCTTTTTTTCCTTAAAGTGAGAGAATAGTTAGGAAAAGCTACATATATTTTTATTAGAAGTTTTGATATAAACTTGACATGTAATTAACAAATTGACAACTTTTACTTAAAGAAATTTCCCGTGAGGGCTGTTGCAGGATATCGAGTTGTACTTGTCTCTTCCGTTGCCAGGGAAGAATGATGTATAACAGCAGTTCTGAAATTATGCTTGTTCTGTATCCTGTCAGCATTCTATTTCATTAATTCTGTCAATGAGAAACAGACACTGTGTTTGGTTTTTTCCTGACAACAGTTCAACAGGGCAAGGCAACAAGCTTGAAGACAGCTCAAGAATGCTTAATTCCTTTACAAAACGGGACACTACAGGACTCGCCCTGAGTGCAAAGCAGGACATGACCAAAGCACCTATCAATTACAGTAAGTTCAGGACTGCTCCCTAAATCGTACTCCTCCTACACTCCACAATGATAATACTTTTTGGGAAGAGGTCAACATCTTAACGGAACAAATGACAGATGCTGGGAGCATTACTGCCACTGTGCCCACCTCCTAAAGGTTAGCTATAAAATCATCAGGGTACCTGCCGAGTTATCCGGCTGACATAGATAGATTCCATTTTCAAGCACAGAAGAGTCTACAGAAGGCAGTCTTCTACTAAAGCTGCAAAGGAAGGCAAAAGGAAAGAATGTAAAAAAAAAAATTCTTACAAAAACAGAAGGGTCATTTTTCCTGCCAGAAGTTAATAATTGTTTTCTCTTTGGATTATTAAACATTAGCTATGAATATTAAAGGCCTTTCATGACAATATTTAACATCTTTACTTATAGTGATCCATGCATGGAGTATTTGTAGGCAGTAAAGCATTTTAAGGATTTACTTTATTTTATTCTTTCTTCTTCTGTCCCAAACCTTTAAAGGGCTTTGAACAGCTTCCTGAAATCACCAAAAACTTAAGATTTGCCTTCAACCTGACTGCAATGTGCCCACATTCATAACAAATCCACAACTAGGTAGATTTCTCCTTACACTCAGGTTTCAGGAGCATGGCTTTCCCCCACAGTTATTTGCCTGCTATGATAGGTTTAGATGGATTAGCTGCATTATTGTTGTGTCTCTGATAAACTATGATGCTAGGTAGCTAATTATCTTCTCCCTCCTTTCTGTCACCCTTCTTCAATACAAGTTGTTCTTGTTTTTTTTTCAGCTGCCCCACTCCCTGGCCTTATAGACCTATTGATCCTTTAACATTTCAGAAGACAGCTGTAGGATGTGCAGCAGGCAATTAGTTGTCTTACTGTATCTGAAGAAATTGATGATTCTGTTACTGCCTAAATCAAACATAATCAGATACATAATTCCATCTTGTAGCTTTAAGTAGCCATTGCCACATTGTAAAAGCTACATGGTTAAATCAGTGGCTCCATTTCTGTCTGAATCACATCAAGAACTGGTATTGGATTAGAAGCAGACAAGGCAACAGAATCATACTGGTTACTACGAGTAGATTTTCTTACCTTACTTTTCCCCAATTTTCAGGCCAGACCTGCTTTTACTGTAATCAATTTGAGAGAAGGAGCAGATGACAGTACAACTTTCACACCATTCTTAACTGCAAATTACTACGGAAAACAGTATTGAACTGTGGAGTAATAATCTTCTCTATCAGACCATCCAGACCACACTTATGAATTTTGGAAATGAATTTTGGAAAGGGCAAGAGCAGGACAGAAAGTAGAATCAAGCAGACCTAGAGCTGTTCTTCCTATCTTGCAAGTAATTTCTCAGGAGTGGAATACAAAGAACCAGCCAAACAGCTATTTAAAGGAGCTAGCTCATGATTTTGAACCATAGTGAAAGAGCCATGGTGTCAGCTACATGTATTTCACTGCAGAGATGGAATGGTTCTGCATGGTTGTTGGTAGGGTTAAGTATCATCTAGGAGATAATGAGCACTCTCTGTCCCTGCTGAATCTCATTTTGTACAAAATAGCAATGGAAAGGATTTTCCTCATTAAGGAACCATGATGGGGGAAGAATGAAACCTAAGACAGCTAATTTTCCCAGGATTATAATGTTCATCATTTTTAGGTCATTGGAGTTCTATATTAATTATAGAATGATGGAGGCTTTACAATCCCCCTGCTCACTCTCTCTTTACATATGTAATTGTAAAAGCTACCATGCTGTAATAAAACATTAATCTTTGTACTTCTTATTATGGGATCATGGCCTCCTAGTGATGGATGACCATGTGTCAGAGCACATTTCCACGGTACACTGTGATATGACTGAATCATCACTTGGAATCTGAAAGCACAAGTCCAGAATCTTAGCTAGACTACACCTTTCGGTTTCTTCGTGTTTAAACCAACTTGCTAATGTAGCTTCTGAGTCATATCATATACAGAGATGCCTGCCATGCTATTTAGACATAATTATTCCTCACTTAATAATTCTGCATATGTAGAAATACACAGAATTTTAGCTATCTTGTGAGTAAGATAGATAATATCTGCCTTCCTTGCAGTGTTAAAGGTAGAATTCATTATACCCAGGAAGAGTAGTACAGGGCATGGGCATGAATGTTAGGGAGATTTAAACAAAAAAGGCTAGAGAGATACTACATTATTGCATTTGATATGACAGAACTTGCTTTGTAATGCAGTAATGACAGGAAGTGGAACATTCTTTAACTTATCTGAAGATACATCGATGCAGTGTATTTCAGCTGCAGAAAAAAAACATGTTGGCACATACCTGCGTTCAGCTGGTGTTCAAGTATAATTTCTAATGTGGCTTTTTATTTGTTTATAATGTGTTGTGTGGTCCCGGACAGCCACAATCTACAAATATATCTGGATGTTACATTTACCTGTTAATAATAGCTTTATACAGCTGCTTCTACATTAAAAAAAAAAAAAAAAAACCAACGAAAATACACACAAAAACCCCCCACAAATAAAACCATACTAGGATGGAAAAGTGTGTCAGTCAACACCTCTCACTAAAAAGAAGCAAGCAATTCCCAAGTTCCAAGTTCTCAGAAGACTGGTCTGGAAGCTATGGAAGAGTCTAATCTCCAAATGACTGCATTCTCTCAAGCTAAGCTTTCTAAATCTTTAAGAACAGTCTTCGCACAGAAAGTTAAGTACAGTTCTTTCAAATAGCCTACTTTCCACAACTCATTGCCCTGGTCATGGAACTTACAGTGTGCAGGTCAGCCAGCTTAGAAGTCTTAACATTTTAATTTTTGGAGAAAGGTCAAAGAAACACTGGGTCTTTGGTCCTTTTATCTGAAGGAAAACTGAGACCTAACTGTAGTGCTACTGACAACAATTTTTTTAAGATGAATACATGTAAATATCCAGCCAAGACTCCTACAATATAACCAATGCATTGGTGCATATAGATAAGTACACACACACAGGTACATAAATTCTCAGCAAGTTAGATGGAACATACATAAACAGGTCTTCTGAAAAGAGGGGGAATAAAACCCCTGCTCCAAAACAGAGAAAAATTCAAAAATTTAATCTATGTTATGTATGTCTAACTGCATATGCATACTCCATATAAGCACGCGTAAATCAGTCTCTCAACACACACTATACAGAATGTGCAAATTTCCCATACCTCTGAAAAGAGAAAACAAATGGCAAAACCATAGGATCTTACTTGTTTATTCTTACAAAAAGGAAGACTTACAGTGGGAAATGCCAGTCTTTGGATCAAACCAAAGTCAGTATCACAGTAGTATCAATGGGATGGTGTTGCTTTGCCAATCTGTGTTTTTCTCTGTAACTCAAATTATACACATAAACACATACACCCTTTCAGGTATTTCCCCTTCATCCTGTCCAACGCAAAACACTGAGCTTCACTTACCCTTCAGTGTGTCCTCTTTTGTAAAGCCATATTAATGTGGTTTAATTAAATATTTTTAAAAACACATTTGAAGTTCTAACTAAACATTTAACTTTTTCAGTGTTTGTCCACACTGAGTTATGTATGACGTTATTTTACTTCCTCAGTAATTATCAAGCAGGAAATACTAGAGCAGTAAGTATGTATATTTTTTTAGAGAAGGATCTTAACACCACGTAAACTGAAAAATAAAGGTATGAAATCTGCTTCTTCAGGTTTTGCTATCACTGGGCATCATTCACATCACAGGCTCAACAACTACTTGTGGAGGAGCAACTGTAACAAAGAGTGTCCACGGTCTTTTATCTTCTGCAAAAGCAAACGGGCTTTGTTGGGGGACAGCAGCCACCCCGGAGGCCTACGCAGTGCTTTTGGATTAAGGCTCAAGAAACCCATGGTAAGGCATTTGCTGTAGACATATGCACAGAGCAGAGGCACAGCAAACTGATTATTTCCTACCACCATTCCACAAAATTTCAGTATTCATAACCTAACAGGTATCAGTCTTTAAGAATTCAAAAAACATTGATTTCTTTAGCATTTGATACTTATCACAGTTCGCCTGAGCTAACAAGACAGGAATAACTAATTGGTTTAGCTTTTAAATAATGCTACAATGCTTTTTCCCTAAACATGTGTCTACGTATTTTATTTTAGTTCTGATTTACTTTAATTAATTGTTGCCTTTAACACAAGCATTAGAATTAACAATACAGCACATCAACATCCACCTGACATCAAGAAGAAGGGATAAATACAGTCAGTCAAAAACCAAATGCTCCACTTTAAAACGGAAGAATTATGTTAGGCACTTTCTAGAACAGCACGTCTTGCTGGTGCCACAACTCCTTGCGAAGAGGTGACAGTTATTTAGCTGTGCTGCAAGTTACCAACTACAATCTGTTACAAATTATTCACTTTTGGATAAAATCAATTCAAGGCAATTCTATTCTATGTTTAAGCATAGTCAGGACATACGTAGTTTAAACATCACCTGAAGTGATAGAAGGCACAGTCAAACGTACCGTGCTCTTCTTCCCCTACAAATATATCCAAGAAGTTTTATGGGCACAACAGGGTGAACTGCTCTCATCTCTGTTAAGGAGCTATTTTCACTCAGATTTACAAAAGCTGAAATAAAAAGCCCATGGAAGTACTTATGTCTTTCCACTGACAATAAAGGCTGTGCAGACAATTAGCTCAGATGCTGTGCAGAAAATGTGTGGGTTTTCTTTTGACAAGAGAATTCATCATACAAAAGTGTACCTCCCAATTATACTGGAAAGCCACAACGAACATCTAAATCTTACAGGTCACAAAGATAGTCTTGTAACAAACACCTTTATTTTTATAACCATTAATGTTTTGTAAAGTCTTCTGGTTGTGAAAGCTGGACTGCAATGCCAGCTCATATGCAGGTTTTTATTGGCTGGCTATTTGACTTGAAAGCAAAAGGTGGTTTTAGGTTAGATGCTGATTTATTATTTCCTTTATTTATATCTTCATATGAAGAAGTCCTCAAAACAGTCCAGGAGAAATATGCAGTCAAAAGAAACCCTGTTGTGGAATCCAGATCTCTGATAAACAAGTTGCATATGGCATTAGATGCCATATGCATCAGATGCACTTTCTCCAGCTCCAGACTTACATTAAACCTTGAAACCAGAATCTTCTTACTTTTAAAGCAAAACAGTAATCCCAAATGATTCTACACTTTTTTTTTTTTAGCTTGTAACTAGGCACTGTTTGCTGCCATACACTAGCAAAATAAATGCTAACTAATGTAAGCCGCGTCACAATCGGCTCTATCTTCAGGCACAACCATTTGCAGTCTCCCTTGGAACCAGCTGTCCCAGGAAAAAAGAATAGCCGAGTACAACCCTCAGAACAGTGCAGCCATCGCTACGCTACTTTCTAACAGCAAACAAAAATATACTGCAGGAGGCAATTAGTACTTGTGAGTTCCTCAAGCCCTCATTGTTGCAAGAAGTGCAATGGACTCCCAAATGATTTAAATGTTACAAGTTTATTTCAAATTAATAACTGTAACTGGGGAAAAAAAAAAAAAAAAAAAAAAATTATTATACACAATTCAATCAGGTCACAGTTATGCCCAAGAAGAAATTAAACTACTTGTCAGTAATTTCCAGAACCACAGAAAACAACCTACAGACAATATGCTGATTTATTAGGACCCAAATTCCACTGTATTTTGTCATTAACTATTCAGGGAACACCACTGGAACACAAAGACTTATTTCATAGGCTACTCTTTTTTTGGAGAGGGGGCATAATTACAATAAACAAAACCACCCAAATGCCAGGTTATAATTTATTCCTGCTTTACTAAACAAAACATTACAGTAGCTCTTTGTAACACCAGCATTTAAAAAAACTAATACAAATACTGAAATATTTCCTTGGTTTGAGAAAATATATGCACAAAACTCAGCTTATATATACACTCCTGAAATTTCCAAGTAATATCAACATTTTGTTGCGATTTCATGTGGCAGTGGAATCTGAGCAGGCCTCATTTTTGTCATTGTCAACTTTGTGGGCAGAGTTTGGGGATGGTCATGGCAGCAAGATGGACTATCAGAACAGTCATCAGTTTCCTATGCAATCCAGCAATAAAAAAAGCTCTAACATTCTTTTTTATTTAACATTGATCTAATAGACTTAAGATTAACAACCTCTAAAATTTTTTACTCCTAAAGTTCCAGCATATTATATAAATCTTAATTCTCTTAAAAAATAGTCAGGGATGACTGAAGAGATGAGCTGGAAATCTGTGCTATATAGACCTAAACAATAGTGGCAGATAATACAGAGAGAAAAACAAAGAGAAAATTTAAAAAACTAAGTCACTTACTTGGGGCTGTAAAGTATAACTTTGCTTTTAAAAAATTAACCAGTTCAACACCAGTGGTAGAAGTATGTAATTCTTACAAATTTCAGTCTACATACCTGTAGGTATTTCTGTCTAGACCAACAGGAATTGTTCTCTGCTGATCACGGTTTATATATGTTATCCATCAGCAACTTAAGCTTTTGAGTGATGAACAATACTTCTGTAGTGTCTTAAAAAAGAACAGTACTTTTTCATGCCAAAGGACTATTTAATATTTTATAAGGAACATAATACAAACAACACCTTTCATGTCTCGAATCACTAAAAGCTACAGGGATTCACATGGTACTTTTTGAAGTAATAGAGCACAAGACTAGTGCTCATAGCTCCATTAGAAACATTTATATGCAAAACACCGCTTTTTCCAATCATGGACTTCTTTTGAGATTCATTATTGCCCTGTAGTACTTTCGTCTGAAAAGAGACTCTAGGGAGATGACACTTCCCTTGGTTAGCATTGTTGTAGCTGACAGAATGCATAAAAGGCAAACTGCTTTTTCTCCAGCTTTCAGCCTGAGCCAATCAAATGCAGAAATTCTCAGCCTCTTCTAATCTTGAATTCTGGATTTTGAAGTTTACAGAATAATTGTAGCTTTCGAGCATAGAATCATTTTGTCACAAAGCCCATTCTAGCTTGCGTAAACATCCTGCTGCCTGAAATACCATTAATAAAAAAAAAAACTTGTTCTTTGCATTGTAGGCATGTCAGCCTGATTAAAAATGATTGCATATTGTTAGCATTAATACACATTTCATTATGAAGAAGTGATCCCTGAAGGCATCTTGCACTTACCTTCCTATCAAAAAATAATTTATACCTGGAAACATGTTTTTCTTCTTTCTCAAGCTGGTATTATAGGCCCCTGCCTGGATTCCTGGGCCCTCCTGTGTTAAACACGTGTACAAAAAGACAATCTCTGCACTGAAGAGCTTACAGAATCTTTAATTTTATTTTCAGACAAAAGCACAGCGACTGGCAAGTACAAGTAACAAGATGATTTTGAACATCATTAAAAGCACTGTTTAATCAATGTAAAGACTTAATAGAAACCACAGCAAAGGAGAGTTTCAAAAGGATGGACTTGAAAGAAAGGAAGGTGACCTGAAGGGATACTTAAAGGTAGCTTCTTCTAAATACAATGGAAGGTAAAACAAAAGATGCCTGTAGAAAGTTTGATAAATAAAAAACCAAGACACTTTCACTGCTCATTTGTAGTTCAGAATAAAAACTTGAACAGCAAGTGGTGCAATGGATAAGGCAGAGCAGATCACAACTAATCAGCTTTGCTTGGAAAGTAAGCATACCTGAGAAGTGCATAGGGTAACCTGTTGAGGGTGGCTAACTCAAAAACCAAGCATATGACCACAGCAGCAGTTCTGCACGGATGTTAACTGCACAGAATCGGACTCAAGGTTCATAGAGGACGGGTTTTTCTCAGAGTGAGAGAGAAGTCTGGGATTTGGAAAGCTTTTATGGCACTCTGTTTCTGGTTTTGCTCCAGGTGAGTGCAAGATACAGTGGCAACTTTTTAATGACAACAGCACTTAACATCATACAAGAGCTCAATACTTTCAAGAAAAACACCAGTCATTTCATCAACAGATACATCAAGCTACAGTATCTTTTCACCCCTGGCTCTTCAGTTCTTGAGCTGAAAAAGCCACGAGTTGAAAAGCCACCTAGAAAACAGAGGTCAGGATAACCCAAGTACCAGAAAGATACTGCATCATATAGTGGGACAGAGTTGAAGAGGCAGTGTAACGTGGCCCACGCCTGCAAATGATCCAGACAGCTGAGCCTGAACCGATGCCAGCTAACACAGCCATGTGGTGTGGATGGCAGCAGGACACAAGGATACCGCGCCGCGCTAGCGCAGCACCGGGGCCGAGGAGCAGCTTTGCCTCTCTGCCGCCTCCCCAGCGGCCTCTCCCCCGCAGCCATGCACCGACAACCAGCCATGTCCAGCAGGAGCTGCAGCCAGCTGCTTCCCTTTCCCAGGCCCCTGCTGGAAACACTTCTGACATCAGCACTGTCTCCATAGCACCTAGAACGCTTAAGTGAATTTTTCCAGTTTTAAAGCAAGCTGGAGCAGAAAACTGGATAGATTTAAATGCAAGATGACATTTAATGATTTAATAAACTACTCCAAATGCCAAGGAGCAACTAAACTATGTGCAAGTTCATTTTTTGTATTTCATTCCTTTCATGTTCACAGAAATTTTCACTTAGCCAGTGTAAACCCGTGCAGCCACCTGAAGGGACTAGTTTGCACTTCTTCCTTCATGTGCTCCGCATATACATCACGGCCTCTGCACTGATAGTAGCACCTTAAGCAGCCCTGCACAGTCAGCTAAACCAAGGAATCAGTGCAGCTAAAAGTTGCGTGTAGCAGTACTGATTTGCATCATCTTAAAATTGAGTCTGGGTCTGCATCCCTGAAGTACTATATCATATCACAACGTGTCACACTGCAGCTGGCAATTTTGAAATCTTTATGTCACTATTTGCAGATAAATTGGTAAAAAGGGCAAAAAGAGCATCGAAATGAAACTTGCTATTACTTGCTGTTCTGTTAGTCAGCAGTCTTACTATTCATATTCCACTGGATCCTTTCCTCCATAAGAAGTATTTCAGGTATGATATACCTCCTCTGAGAAGAAGATGCATCTTTTGCCTCTGCTTTTGCCGGTTTTCTTAGATTTCACTCTTTACTGTACCAAATAACCGCTTGTTTCCTTGCTGCTCAGGTTTATTCCATTTTCTCTGGCCACCAGTCGTCTGTGGGTCTGTTTTTTTTTTTTTCTGGAGAATGGAAATATTCAAACTTTTGAAGTAGTATTAAATCATTTGATACCACACATGTAACTTACATGGGCTCTGCCCTCTATTGACAGCCATTATCCCTCTGCTTCCTCTAATCCTTTTAGTTTACAGCAGTACATTTAGAAAAGTCTCAGTCAAGTGATCCTACAGCAGGCAGGAGTTTCTTGAAAAATATATCCTATAGGATCCTCCCCTGAATGGTTAGTCTCACAAAATTCTACTCGCACAAGGACACTTTGGAAAGGCACACAAAGTTAGTTTCTAATATCTTAAACCACAGAAGACTGTTACATTGATTTTATACCAACACTAGTAAGTATTTGTGTTAGTGTCAAATGATTTATTTGTGCCCTAGAAAAATATTTGATTTTCAAAACCTCAAAGCACATAAACATTAAAGCAGAATATACACTTCCATGTTGGATCGTAGCTTTGACATTATTCTCACAAATTAAATAAACATGATACCAAACTGCTTGACCTTGTTTCAGTACAAGTTCTATGCAGTACATAGAAGCATAGAAGTTGTAGATGTCTGCTCCTCAGACAAATTCCATTCTGTAGAGTGGATAAAGAGGAGACAGCACAGTAATGTTTAGCACTAACACTTCTTGGGGACTCTTTCAAAGTAGCCCCTTGTGAAAAATGGCCTTTTGATAGATATCAGTGTAGTAGATTTTGTTGGGTTTTTTCCTTTTGCATCATTTAAAATTCTTGCCACACTGCTCTGGGTGTGTACCCGTCATTACTAGGCCACTTCTTACCTTCATGCCTGTAATTGGAGAGTAATAATGCCATAATGGGCTCACAATGTCAGTGAGGTGCGAGCTGAATCAGATTCACTATATTAGCCTCGCCAAATTAAATCTTCATCTGCACAAGGACATTCAAGGGATACAGATGTAAAACAGAGCCAGGTTATCCCCCCCTGCAAGCATGACAAAGGAAGCTGAGTCTCATCATAAGCACATCAAAGCATAAGGCTTGTAACTGCTTGAGATTTCTCTAGCATTTTGAGATATTATTTTTTTAAACAAATTTTGAGTATTTTCAGTCTTCGAGAAGAAAGAAGAAAGATTTATAAACCATATGCTTTCTCAACCTTATGTATTTACCACTGTGACAACTGTGCCCCT
Source organism: Merops nubicus (assembly GCF_000691845.1). Lineage (NCBI taxonomy): Eukaryota > Metazoa > Chordata > Aves > Coraciiformes > Meropidae > Merops > Merops nubicus. Next base: position 18,093 of record NW_008597291.1, on the reverse strand, counting down.
ACCATACAAAGCAAAGAGGAAGTCCAGTGACCCAATGATGCACCTGGGAAAACAGCTTTCACTGATCTACAGAGCCTGTAAGTACAGGCTACGTGTTGCAACTTTAGTGCTCAAGTTACACATTAAAAAAACCAAAACCAAACCACGAGATGAAGCGTTACCAACTGCTAAATGAAGCTGGTATCAATAATCTTAGACTCTATATGTCACTCTGACTTGAGAGCACGTATTACTTGTGTTTATTAGTGTGTATGTGTGCAACACTAGAAGGATATCTGAAACTCCAGCACTTATCATAGAATCATAGGGGTTGGAAGGGACCTCGAAAGATCATCTAGTCCAACCCCCCTGCCAGAGCAGGGTCACCTAGAGTACATCACACAGGAAGGCGTCCAGGCGGGTTTTGAATGTCTCCAGTGAAGGAGACTCCACAACCTCTCTGGGCAGCCTGTTGCAGTGCTCTGTCACCCTCACAGTAAAAAAATTTTTCCTGATATTCACCTTGAACCTCCTATGCTCCAATTTGCACCCATTACCCCTTGTCCTATCACAGGTCATCACTGAAAAAAGCTTAATTCCATCTTCCTGACACTCACCCCTTACATATTTGTAAACATTGATGAGGTCACCCCTCAGTCTCCTTTTCTCCAGGCTAAAGAGACCCAGCTCCCTCAGCCTTTCCTCATAAGGGAGATGCTCCACTCCCCTAATCATCTTTGTAGCCCTACGCTGGACTCTCTCCAGCAGCTCCCTGTCCTTCTTGAACTGAGGGGCCCAGAACTGGACACAATACTCCAGATGCGGCCTCACCAATGCAGTATAGAGGGGGAGGAGAACCTCTCTTGACCAACTAACCACACCCTTTCTAATGCACCCCAGGATGCCACTTTGTGCCCATGCTAACAACGAACACGAGAGTGTTTCTGAAAGCCCAATCAAAATCTTTTATATTAAATGTGTTTGCACTTCACATCAACAAAACAGAATAATGTCATATCATCACAGCTAAGTTGCAAGTAAAATGCAGTCTCCATTCAAGTGCATAGGGAGGCTCTGAAGCAAAAGGGAAGGACCTGGAGCTCAGAGAGTGAGGACAGTATTTATGGACAGTTCTCCTCATGCATGTTTTTTCAACCTGTGCAATCCCTGAACTATTTTATTACATTTTTTAAAAGCCTAAAATTTGCTCCAGCTAACACTGCAGACTAGAAACAGCATGATGTCTTACATCTCCAGTTTAATTTTATGAGAGATCTATAAAGAAGTTATATGAACAAATCATCTCTTTTCCTTTATCACTTTTATTTTAAATGTTTCTAAATCTTAATGCTCTGAGAGTTATTGATGTAAATTTAGCCATTTTGAGTTTAGTTGCATTTGTTTATCTGATGCTTACTCAGTTATTCTACAAGTGCTAGTATATAGACAGTATCCCATGCTTCCTACATAAGAATTACAGTATTATCGTCTGCCTAATCTGGATTATTTTTAAAATCCATATTTAAACTGTGCAAGCACAGCACAGTACTACAACGCGTGCAAAAATAAAGCTCTCTCTTGATTTGTCTTTTTCCCCTCAAAAGTCTTAAAAAAATTGTCTTCAGTTGCAACAGTAATTAATTTTCCTGGGGCTTATGCTGGCACCAAACAATGGAGAATGTGCATAAGGGAAGTTTTGTCCAAAGGCATACTAAATTTTTATAAAAACAGCTATGTTAATATCTCTATTTAAAAAAACAGAGGATTTAGTTTTCCCATGACAATTTTCCATCAAATAAAGTTGATCAATATTTGGTTTTCTGCTTCTATGGAAGCAGGACTAGAAAAATTTACGAGGAATCTTGTACTACATTCCCTCTTGGCAAAACACGTACAACATGCACAGCTTCTGTCCACTAGTAAGGCACTGCAATGTTGGTGGGACTGCAAATTAAGTAAGAAAAAATATACCTAAGATTAAGGAAGTTATCTTTCTGTGGATTCAGTTGGCACAGAAATAACTTCCAAATCCATTTACAAAAACTTTGCAAATTCATAATTATCATTTGTGCCCTGATAATAATGTAAAATATTAAATCCTTGCACAAAATTCACATAACTACTCATGAGTACTTTATGAGTACTTCTCATAAATGCAAATTAATCTCCAACCATGCAAAACATATTTAAGTATTCAATATCTAATCAGACATCGTGATTTTTAAGGGACCAAAGACAAGAACAAAACATTGCACGGATGGACTACTAAATTAATTACAAATTAAAGGAATTATTCAAAAAGAGAACTAAAAATGTTTGACAGTACCTGAATCTGCAATAGTAAGTCAGGTAACTAGTGAGAAAGATGACATGAATCAATTTTACTACCCTGTAACAGCTCTGCCATTAAAAATGATGGCCAATTGAAATACCTTTTTTTTTTTTCCAACGCAAAACCTTCATTTTGTTTGTACTGCAGCTACTGTAATATAGGACTCAGCTAAATCAAACTTGGTTGAAATTGCACCATTGATTACAGTGAATCAAAATGTTTATCCCAGCCTCCAGGCCAGAAGGTAGTACATGTCTAGAAGCAGTGGTGGTATCTCAGAACTCAAAGTATTACTAATAGTTACTTAAATAAATTTTAATTAAAGCATTTCACACCTGTACTTTCCCAAACACATATCACATTTCACGCTCCTAACTAGCAGCCTCCCTTTCACAAAAATTTATACTTTAAATAAACACACAGCTAGAATAGAGATAGCAAAACAGTAGTTATCTTCATTGTTAAGCTTGGTCTCAACCTAGAAAATTAGTGGCTGCACATACCCTGTCTTTGTGCTGGGTGGCAGCTTTGGAGTACTCAGCTGAGTAGGGGCTGCTGTATAGCTTTTTTTTTTTTTTTGGTATGTGTTATTACCACCCTCATGGCATTCTAAGAACGTTGTGCCTAGCTATAGGGACCAGATTTTCAACAGATCAGTTTAGTTAGGCAAAAAATCAAAATGGACAAATCTTCACAAGGGCTCAGAACAGTCAGTGCTAATCTCTTTTGAAAATCTGTCCCAAATTTCAGATGCCAAGTACTTGAAAACCTGGCTCCAAGCTCTTAAAAATCTGTTTTCATATGCTCAAAACCAACACCACAGCCACTAAAGGTTTTGGAACTCCTGACACTATGTATGTCTACCAGGGAGAAGCAATGCAAGAGGCAACCTAGACCATAATGAATAAATGTACTGAAGAAATCTGCTTTAAATGACACAGCTTAGTAGTACTACATTTACTGGCACTGTCCATGGGCCGCTGTTGTGTTTAGCCCTCTTTTATTTATATATTAGTCTTTCTGAGCCAGAACTGAACGATTCTTCCTTTCGCCAGTTCCTGAGATGTCAGCCTACGGTGTTTGGTGCCAGTAGCAGTAAAATAGAGCCAGAACAATGAGCTCGCCTGAAAGAAAATGCAGCAAACCCTCACACCTTCCTTTTCCTGTAACCAAATCAGGTTGAATGTATGTAAATGAATTGAGTTTACACAACAAGGGCAAAAAAGACCAGAATATTCATCCAACTGATAACTTACAAAAGGTTGTGTTCTCTTTCACAATTGTATAAGTGGACTAGATGGTATCGCTTCTTTAACACACACTCCAGGAATCACTTCCTAAAAGAAGCTACGATGCAAAATGAGATTGAATTACACATTTTGAAGCTTTCACAAGTTTGAACTTTAATGACAAATATGGAATACTAAAGCAAAAATTCTGTCTTCAGCATAATTCTTTGTCCCAAAGACAGGAGTAGAAGTTGCTTTGTTACAGGAGTTTCTTTGAGGATATTTGTATTTAGCAGTCCAGTAGCTGCTTACACTTTTATGTTCAAATGTAAAACTGCAATGACAGCTTTGGCCAGTTCTTACAGTTATTATGATAGAAAGTCAGTTTCCATTAGCTCCCTGAACTGCCATGTAGAAAAAGTAGAGTCATCAAACTTTTTTGCATGCTGTGATCAGAGCTGTAAGAAGTCTCCAAGCATCTGTGAAGGAACTCTTGCCTTTAAAAGACATGGATGACATCTCATGTAGAAGTGTTTGGCGCTTTACCACCTGCCCTGATAACTTAAACATGTTATTTTCTTAACACACTCTTTTTACCGCAGTTACTAATACAGACTTTTTAAAGAGACAGTATTAATTCTAGGTTATCTAAACATAGATGATTCTTACAAGAAAACAAAACCATCAGGGACTTAATGTAAAAACCTTATAATACCCTACTGTATAATTACATTATTCATTAGCAAGTGACTTAGAGTGGGTGTAATTTAATGTTTCCTTCCTCCCATGAGCAAACACAACACAGAATAGTTAATCAGTTTGATCCCAAGCTCCTAAAATCCACTGTCTCTGTAAAATCTGGCAGAGGCTCACGGAAGAGCCCTACCTCAGTCTAAAGGATAAAGACCCAGCTTATCGGTTCACCCACTTAAACGAAAGAGGATAGCAGATAGACTGTGATTCCTTCATTCAGTATAGAAACTGCCCTGTAAGGCTTACTTATCATCTGTTGTTCCTTTTGACTAACTCCGTATTTCGTGAGATGGGCTGGTCATTCATGAGGCAGACTATAAATCTGCACGTCTGCCCCGATCCATATCTCTCTTTTCAACAAAAACAGTAACCGGGTTGCTTTAATCTCTGCTTGGTACAGTTCACTATCTCCCTTTTAAAACATTGCTTATTTAGTAAAACATTTAATTACTCAACAAAGCTACTATCACTGAAACACCTTTAACACCTTTGCTCCGTCCACACTGCCTAGCAGCGTTTATTTCCACCACAGCCAGTGGTGGACAGAACGATAGCTGTAGCCAGCGAAACCCCCGTTCACCGACCGCCTCGCTGCCTGCGCTCCCACAGGCTTACAGGCTTCTTTCTCTCCTGTCCTTTTTTTTTTTTTTTTTTTGTTCTTCTGCAAGGCTTTGAGAGAGATGAACAAAGCGAGCTGGGTTTGGTTACCTCCCCTGAGACGCCACGTTCAAAGACCGAACGAGTCCTCAGCCGCCCTCGACGGAGTCGCGATGGCGCCCACACGCCGTGCCCGGGGCTGTAGCAGAGACCCTGTTTTCCCGCCGGCCGCCCCTGATTGGCTGGCCGCCTCTGATTGGCTGTTTGGCAGCGGAGGCGGAGACACGGCTGGAAAGCACCAACCAGAGGCGAGGGCCGCGCTGTGCGCGCCGGCGGTGAGGCTGAGGGGAGGGCGGGATGGCGCCGGGTGGTGCCATCGGCTGCTTTGGGGAGAGAGAGACTTTCCTCTTCCTGGGAGTCAGCTGCCTGGCTTTGGTGAAGAGTGAACTCTCAGCTGGCTTTCTCCAGGTGGAGTACAACCTGTATGTTGTTCTTCTCAACGTTATGTCTGTCTGGAGGTATTTAACGTTAGCTTCAGAAGTGTCAGTGACCTCTTGAGGAATGGCCTTGCCTTGCCTTACCTAAAATCTTTCCAATACTATGCAACAGGCTTTTAGCGCCACACTCAGTTTTTAAATCGGGAAAAAGGTGCTTTACCTTATGTCTTAACTGATTATGATAAGACCTGCCATCTTTATTGATGCCAAAGTGCTTGGCTCTGTTGCTGACTGTAGGCCCACTTCTGTCAGTTCCTAAACTGGGAAATGACTAAGGTATAGAACCAGAGGATTGAGTGTAAGCCTGGCAGAAGCTGACTGCATGGAGTCAGCACTACATAGGAGAGCTGGTCATCCTCTTAAGGGTGTAGAATATCTGCTCATGTTACATGTTTGGTCTTCTGGCCCTTTTGTTGTTGCATAGTCCCTTCTGGCATCTCTTTGTAGCACCGGTGTTTTTTCTGCCCTCTCGCTGTTGCTTGATGTTGGTGCTGCCTTCTAGCAGAGCTGGAGTGCAACAAAAAGCTAGGAAAGGGAAACTGGAGATGGCCTGACAAAGAAGGGAAGTACCAGAAAAGTGTGCTTTAATTTCTGATATATCTGTATATAGTTAAATAGTGGAGTGTGGGTTTTAGGGGGGGTGGGGGGGGAGGGGAGAGAGGTCTGTCAGCTCCCTGTGAAGCCTCTTCCATTAAGTGGAAACAGGCTCCCATTGATTCACTAGTTCTCTATAGTTTTCAGTAAACTGCTCGGGTTTTTTTGTTTGTTTGGTTTGGTTTGTTTGTTTGTTTGTTTGTTTTTCCCCTGGAACTGCAAGCATATTAATTAGTTTTTGTCAGTTGCACTGACTTATTTCTGTTATTCTGATGATAATTTTTATGCTCGTTATTATATTAGTGGTTTATTTAGATCTATTTTATGTATCCAAAAGTCTGAGAAGAGTACTTCATAATTATGTTGGCGTTTTGCATTACTGTGTGATCTATAATGTTTTGGAGCCATACCATACTGTTTATTTAATTAGCTTGCCTGGCCTGTGTATTAAAAACCTTTCTGCATCTTGGAAAGTAATTTAATTTTCCAAATACCAGAAAGATAATCTTATTTTGTAAGAAATTTGACAGGATTTTTAATATTCTGCTTGTCCATGCCGTAGCCATTTTTCTTCTGCAGTAACAGTAAAAGTCTCAGCACTGATAAAAGAATCTTCAAAGAGCTGTCTTCAGCAATGTGCTTTTTTTTTCTTGAACTCTACACCTTAAACACTCAATATTATGCAGTACAGGTTTCATTAAAACAGCATGTACTGAAGTGTATGTCAGTAGTAATGCAATCCTAGAAACATAAATAACGTCACAGCTCAAAGGAAGGATGTTTTTCTCCTCTTGTTCTCAATGACATTCAGCAGTAATGGCTGGAAAAGTAGTTAAGAAAAAGTAAATTGGCTAATCAGTAGTCAATGTAGAAACTATTTTTTTAATTATTTATTTAGATGCCCATTTGGCATATTACTATACATCTTTTTTTTTGTCAGAACTGTTGGTTCTTATGACCATATCAAGTGCTAATAAAATCTGAGATCAGTTTTCATGAGACCTCAAGACACTTCCCTGTGGATGCAAAAATGTTCAATCCTCAAATTTGTTCTTGCAATCCCCACCCCTTGTACATTTAAGTCACTCCATTTCTGACAATATGTTGTGGTCAGATTTTGCAGAGATTTTTGGCAAATGTGAAGAGAAGTGGATTGTACTAGAAGTATTTGGAAGCTTGCTGAAACTTGACTGGAAATACTAAGTGGGTCTCAAGATAAAGGTATGGCAGTTGACTGTTACAAATTTCTGGCATCTTAACGATAGTAAATCTGTAGCTGTGAAAAAAGCAAGCGTTGTGGAAATTCTTTTCTTCTTAGTAGACAGACTTTAAATCTGGGGGTGGGTTTCACAGTTCTTAGCTTCTCACACTGATTTTCATATTGAATACCAAGAACTAGCTTTTTGTAGGTGAATTCTAGGTGATAGATTTATCTTTTCAGTGTTTATGTCTATTGAGCATTTTCTGTACTTGCTTATGAAATCACTTATACATCTTTGAACTGTTTGCTGCTGTTTTTTCAGGTAATGCTTGACCTTTTAACCATGCCATTGTCTCTTTGTTCTGCAGCGATGCTGAACAGTCAGGCTTGGGGCCTTATATGTTGCCTGCAGTTCAGCGCATCATCCACATTTTTAAAGAAACTGTTGAAATTGCATGATTCCTCTCACTTCACTTAGGTGCTTGGCAGCAGTTCTTTCATGGCTATAGCTGTTGTTTTTCCTCTCTACTGAATGTTCTAGCTCTTGTAGTGTCAGTTCCTTCATCAGCCATCTGTCTTGCTGGCTCACTCCCTATTTTAACAGCTCTCCTTCTCAGACAAGATGCAAGGCCTAGTGAGTACACCATCAGCTGTTAATATTTTACTCAGAACCTTTTAAAACAATTGTTGCTGCACACAGTATCCTGTATTTCAATCCTCTCTGTTCAGTCCTTAGCACTTCCTTGGTGGCTTTCTTCAGCCTCCTCCTTCTTCCAGGTTCTTTCACAACTTGTTTGTCCATCACTTCATTTTTTTTTTTCCCCTGAAATTTCTAATTTTCTTCAATTTGACAACTTAGCATGCCCATGGATTCTACATAGAAAGTGCATGTCTGAATGCAAGGAAAGCCTGTTCTAGTTCTGTTTCTTGTTTCCCAGTAAATTTATTCTTCAAAATCTCTAAAAGAGTCCTCAGAATACTTTCAGATGTTACATAAGTCAGGTAATAGCTCCTGAGAAACTTAAGCTTGATATCTTTTGTTAAGAAGTTAGAGAACAACTTCTTTGTATCAGTATCATTGTTACAGATAAGACGGATCCTCTTAGAGTTCAGGGGCTGGCATATTGCTAAACAATCTAGCAGTCTTACAATTGAAAAGTTCTATTTGCTTGTAAGCCAGTCAGGTGTGGGTGCAAAATTGTTTTATGAAGTCCAAGTGTATATTATCCCTTCTCATAGTAGCAGCTTGGTTTCTCTTCCATACACTGTACTTTCTTTATAATATGTCAATAGCTAAAGTTCATTTAGATACTGTCTATAGCATTATAAACCACTGTTTGATGCTAGTGCAATTTTTAGGGCTAGAAATGAATCAGATATAATAATTCAAATAAGGAGAGAGACATACCAGATTTTAAATGTATGTTGATAAGCCTTTCTCAGACCCTTTGCTCCTTTCCTGGAGAAATTCAACTACTGTTTATTGCCAGTGCAAATTAGTCGGTCAGGCATCTGTAGCTGGCAGCTGTCCTCATGAAGAAGGCCCCTGGAGGTTAAAACTCCTGGGACACTGTTTTGCATGTTAGATGGTAGTTTGTCATCTTCTAAGGGTCTTTCATATGTGTTGTTTCTTAGTGGTAAAGACAACTGAGTGTGCTTGCAGTGGTAACTAACAATCAGTAAGCTGGATTTTATTTCTCCATTGTATTTATAACCTTCAGGGTAAATTTAGACCTGTCATTTAATACTTCTAGTGAGGGGTTGTCTATGCAAGGGAAGGTTTGTTTCCAAACTCACCTACTGCCACGGAAACAGGTCTTCTCCCACTGTGATGCTTTTATGCTGGTAAAAGTGTGTGCATAATAGAGTGGTCTGTTCTGAGCTAGGAAGTTAGTTGTGTTATAATATTTGTAATAGAATTTATGCTAGTAAAATAACTCCAGTGGTACAGAAAAGCTTGTAGTCTAACTGAAAGTTGCAGTGTTTTTCTGGCATTGCCCAGGCCTTTTCTGTGCAGTCTTTGTGCACAGAAAGTTAAAGCAGTCAAGTAAGACAACAGCAAGGAACAGACTGGGAGCATAAATTGATTTCTTTTGTGTCTTTCTCTCAGACAGGTAACTTCCTGCCTCTGGGATCTGATTTCCAATAGGAAGGTGGCATAGTTCTAGTATTTGAAGCTGTAGAAGTTGTCTCCAAAACCCTATTAAGTGAGGTTCTCAGGTGTGGTCATGACGAGCAAGCCTTATTAAGTATGACCATGAGAGGCAGATGAATTTGAAAATGTCCAGAAGTCTGCAGCTATTAACTGTTAATTAATAAACTTGCTCTCATTAAGTGAAGCTGAAGATACTTTAGGCTAAAAAGAGCAAGTAGTGAAACCCAAGAAAGATGCAGACAGAAGCTGGTGAGCTACAACTTATCTTCCCTCCTTGTTACTAGGAGGTACTCTGTAGCCTGGGTTCAAACTACGCATTACCCCCATTAAGGAATGTTATCATTGTTCGGTGAACACACTGCCTGTGTTAATTTACTGTGCTGGAAATAACAAGTAAACTTGCTACAGAAGAGTAAAACTATTCACCAGAATGTGATTGGAAGGGTATTTTAAGACCAGACAAAATCCACTTACATGCAAGGCTAGAAGGAGCTAGCTGCTACTTATCATCCTATTAACTAAAAGGAATCTCTCAATTAATTCCTCCTGGAAAAAAAAAAAAATCATTATGTCTCACAAGATTTTAAAATGATGTGATGTAGATGATTTCAGTTACCAAAGAGACTTCCTGCTAACAAACCAGTTGAAATTTGAACCACTGTAGAGTTGTGAATAAAAAAACCCAAACTTTTGTATTAGGTCAATGAAATCTTTCCATGATGGAAAATACAGATGGTTTAGTTTTATCATAGTTCTTAAGTTATATTACAACTACATAGATTTACATTTTGTTAAAACTCTCTGAATAAGTTGCACTTTCAGTTGCCAAGTCATGCTGATCTGCAGCTTCCTAAAGTGATAGAAGCATTGCTGTGTAGAGTTTATTAATCTTTTCCATAAAGAGTACACCACTTTCTAAAACAAGGCAGGCTGTTCCGTTTACTTATAAAGGGTTCAGTAAGAAGTTAGATTAATTAACTTTCCATATTCTGTAAAATTGAGTGATATAGTATGATATAAATTGTGTTGTTGCACAGACGTAAAGACTGTGTATGGGTAAATTCTGAATGGAGAAATGTGGAGCTGGCCCCTGCAACATTGTCAGAAGTAGCTCTTCAGAGGCAGATTATGAAATTAAGAGCTGTAATCTCTGCCTGACATAGAGTTAATATGCAGCCTTTCCAGGGCTGAAGTTGTTTACTGGTTCTTCCATCTGTCAGGATTTGCCTAGCTTTTATGGGGAAGAAATACATATACTGGAAACTGAGATTGCATAAAGGAAAGCTTTCTTTGTGGATATGTTATGGAACTCTTTCTAAGAATTGTAGGTAGCTGTGGGCAGACCACCAGGTGAAGGTGTGAATGGGTGTAATGGAAGTACTTATTTACAGTATATAAACAAATTGAAAGTTCAGTTTTTCTCCTCTTTGGTATGACACTTGAAACTTGTGGAAAAAATAGTAGTTGAAAGCATTAAGACCTGAGGAGAACGATTGACCTGAATGGAAGCCTATATGGGGGAATTTTTTTCCTTTCTTTTAGCTTTTTCTTTCTGAGAAAGTTTAGTGTGCAAAACCTGTATAAACTAAATATGATTTCATTATGAAATAATGAAATCAAGCATTATAGCAACTGGCAGAGATGAAGTCTCTGTTGTAAGTTACTTGTGCAGGCTCTCTTGGAAAGTCAAAACAATGAAGGAATACTTACTTCATGCTGACCTAGTGATCTGGTAAGGTAGTGTCTTGTACCTATAGATTGACTCTTGTGTTCTGTAGCCTTTTCTTGGAAGACCAAAATACAGACTGGCGTAATTAATGAGTGCATCAGCAGTCTGTGTGCTGTATGTCAGAGAAACTTTAAGTAAAGGTTTCTATGTTCAGTAAAGATTTAGCTGTGCCTCTACCTTGCTGCCTTGGACATGTGAATGTTTTGCTTTGGAAGGCATGAAGGGAATAATATTAGGCTAAAGATGGAGGTTGTGAGAAGTGATCAGAAGGCTGGCTTTTAAAAAGTTGCAATTATCTATTTCTGTCACTCATGTTGTTTGAAAAAGAATAGTTTAATAAGGAAGCTGAAACAGCAAATTCAGGGCCTTCTCTCGGTGAATAAAAATAATTTTATAACTGAGATATGCCCATCCACTTACGGCATTACACAACTGGAATTAGGTGTCTCAGTCTGTGGTAGCCAGCTTCTTTTGCTTCATTTCCACCGTACATTGTTCTTACAAAGAAATGCTTATCATATAGCTGGTACTCTGGCAGCAACTAGACTAATCTACATAATTGCACCTTATCAGGACAGGCTTTTTTTCAGTAATTTTTCCACCTTTGGTGTGGGAGGAAGAAAAGTTTCCCCAGGACTAGAAACAATGAGGTGCTGTTTTTAGACTATACAGTCATCTTTGCTTTTGCATTGATTTGCCATGTTTGAAGGGTAAATGCAGCCTAAAGTTGAAGTTCTGTAGAGCTTTTAAGTTTCATTTTGAAAAAGTGATGGCATGCGCATCCTCTGTGACTAGCAAAAATCCTCCTCTCCAGTGTCTGTCAGTAAAATACGTATCCTTGCATCTAGATGTTAACTATGGGCACTAATTGCCAAGGTCTCTTTTTCCCTCTCAGTCTCTCTCAAAGAGGCACTAAGGGATTCCAGCATGAATTTTATCCTTCTTTCCTCTCATGAGAATACAAACTTTTCTCTAACCTCTGACTAGATTTACTAACATATTCTAGCCAACACGAAATAATAAAATCAATGAGATTCTCATCTTCCTTGGTCTCTGCCAGTTCTTTAGCCTGGATAAAAGACTCCTGCCTGTGTTATGTTTACTGGACTCTCCCTGTCTCTTCCTTCTGCTGGTAGAATCATCAATGGAGTCCAGCCTTGAGCTGGATGTGCACTTCTGTAGAAAAAGCTGTGACACTGATCTCTCATCTGTATGGCAGCACTGATTTCACAGAAGTAACTGTGCTGAGGAGTCAGGAACTGATTAGTTTTTCTTCAAGTCTGTGATATTTGAAGTGTTTCAAGGCACACTCAGTATTTTAATGTATCTTCACTTGTCATTTCTTACTGAGACAAAATTTCTCATTATTTTTCAGTGTCAGTGACAGACAGTTCTGCTCAGCAATATGGGAAGGGTGGAGTAGCCTGTATGGAAAGCTACAGCCCTTCAACTGATAGCTGCTAATTTCAATTTTTTTTTTTTTTTTTTTTTTTTTTTGAAAGAATATTGTTTCTTCCCAGGCAGGGTTAAACTCTGCCTTTTCTCCATGCACTAAGTGCTTAGTAAAAGAAGAAAGCAAAGCTGCACAATTCCTGAAGGGAGTGATCATGAATCTTTCTGCTAGCCTCTTTCCAGTTACCCTAAAGGAGTCTATGGATTTCTGCCCCTTTTTCCAACATGGCTTTGTCAATGTTTGAGTAAATGAAGGGAGTAAACTGCCTACTTAACTCCTCTTTTGGCAGAGAGGAGATTAAAGCAAGACATCCTGCTTAAAAGTGATTAGCTTCTACTGAACTTGAATCATGGTAGAGGTAGGAATGAACAAGAAAAACACGAAACCTGTGTTGAAGCAAAACTGTTAATCAAATGTTAATTTGTTTCGAAATAGTCAAAAGGGACAGATGGAATCCTATGATTGTCTCTCTTCTTCTTGAGTCAATTTTTAAAATATATTAAAAGATTGTGTACTTTTGAGTGGCAAATACGGCTTGTCACTTTAGAAGTTGTTTTTGCTATTAATACTGAAATAGATTGTGCTTGAGTTACAGTAGTTGGCAGAAGTCTTGAACTACTACATAGCAAATACTTTCCTTGCATTTATAATCTCAGCTTTCAGATTTAAGCAGCTCTATGTGGTTAAACTTTGAAATTATGTAACAGTAATAGAGTCCTGTTCAAGTTGCTGCCTTTTAGCAAGCAAGGGAGTGGGGGGGTGTTGTGATTATACAACAAACACGTGTTAAAAAATACACTTAAGGGTACAGTTTAAGACAGTATTTAGCTACCTAGAATAATAGTTTGCACTGAACACGTGTATTGTGGTCTTTTTCCTATGAAATGGGGATAAAATTCTAAGTCTTGATGTACTTCATATTTAAATCGGAGCTCCTCAACTTAGATTGTTTAAATGTAACCCATTCTCTGGTAGCATATTTCTAGAGTAAAGTTCCTCTTGATTATCTGAAGAATATGCATTTTTAATTATCTCAAAACTGGACAGAGTTGTTAAATCTTGATCCAATTCTGTAGTTAAGCTGTGTCATAGATCATATACTAGTTTCCAAAGCACAAGTTTCAACAGATGCTGTGGGAATGTTAACAAAGAGCACCTTTAAGAATTATTTACCAGATTTTTAGGATGCAAATTTAATGTTTATTTCTCTGTATTTGTGATGCTGAAATTCTAATGTATTTCTGAAGCAAAGATAGCAAACCATGTCACCAGAGCTGCTTCTGACCTGCACATGTAAGCAAGAATAGTCCCTTCTGCAGGCATAAAGCTAGGTGGACAAGCAGAGGCTGAGTGCCTTCTGAGTGGTGTATTGGTTGTGCATAACTGACTCTTCTATTATATAGTCTGATTATCATCTTGGGTCCAAATCTAATGAAGACTGTATAACAGTCTTAAACTGAAGATAATGGAAATTCTGGCTGCTTCAGAAATTTTACAAAATTTGGTCCTGTGTCTTTCATACAGAACACCTGAGATGGTTGTATTTGCAAATTTTGTCAAATTGCTTCTTTTGAGGACAAGTAACAACAGTTAAAAAAAAAAAAAAAGCTAACTTCTTGATAACAGCCACAGTCAAGTCTCAAAAAAAAAAACCTGAAGAATAACAGATTTTGTGCAGTTCTCACGAAGTGGTGCTAGTCTAGGCATGTCTCTCTAGAATAGCAGGTGAGTGAAGAATGCAACCTACAGAGTAGCCTTGAACCAGGAGCCTAGCAAGCCAGCAGCCAGAGAGAATAGTGGACACGCAGGCAGAACAGCCAGCACGCTGCCCGGGCATGCGCTGCCAGCGAGGAGCCTGGGGTCAGCTCACACACAGTGCTGTGCTCTGTTCTTTAAATATACTTGTTAAACTGCAGGCTCATAGCACAAGATTCAAGGCCGAGAGCTTTCTCAGTCTCTGCATGTCCGCTTGGATTTTCTGTAATCATGAAGTTGCTTGCTGCTGCTTTGACAGAGGAGGGTGTTTGCTGGTCATGTCATTAAAGTGTGGCAGGATTCTGCCTGCTTTTAGAGTAAAACCTGAGTGACCCTGACAGCGTAGCCATCAAAGGGCAGTGTTTGCGTGACTAAGTCGGGAATTGCCAAAACCTGCTGACTTCCCAGTGGATAAACACAGACTTAGGTGCAGGGCTTCCCCTCTGTCCTGTCTTTGTCCCCTTCTTACCCCCATTCCAAGCCCTAGAAACAAAGTTGAGTAGAACTTAGTTAAGAAGGAGAAAATCTTGGATTCATTGCAATTCTACATAGATACTGTCCTCAAAGCATGCCTTTCTCAGAAACTAGTTGCCCAAAATAAAATGGAAGTGAATATTTCTGCACAAATCTTTGTAAGCATTTTATTGCCAGCTCAAATGATGGACTGTTCCTTTTTATAACAATGGCACAATTCAACCATAGTGTAACATTTCCCAGATCTTACAGTGAGTTTGACCTGTGATACATAAAAGTACATGATCATAGCAATCACACTTGGAGAGTGGCTACAATATTCTGTTTACTCCTGAGTATTGCTATAAATGCTCAAAATCTATAGCTAAATATTTGCAAGTTAGGGGCTATACCTTCAAAAATTATTGAGAATATTACTTGCTACTTGGAGCAAGTCACTGGGATTACTCTAAGGCATCAGGCCTTCTCTTTGTAGAAGGAAGCAGTTCAGTAACTGCTTATTGAATTATGCATTTAAATACCTTCTTTGAAGGGTAGACTTGGGAGTGTCGTACTAACCCCTTCAAGACATTTATGGGGCTAAGTAAAATCTAGTTATATCTAACAACAAGCATTGCTAGAATTTAAGCAGGAAGTTGTCACTATACAATACCTAAAATTATGGAAAGATTTGTTTGGTAATACAGGGCACTTTGGTTCTCTTTCACAAAGCAGTGTCTTTTTACTACAGGTAGCAGTAAAAAAAGCCCTAGTCTCTGCTTTTCAATAGCACATGTTGATTTTTAACTATAGCATTTTGTACAGACTACACTTACAAGGATTTTTTTTATCTTTTTCAAAAAAAATCCTTACTGTGCTGCTGTATAGTGTGATTGTAACAGTGACTTTGCTGTTAAAAGTATTTCCAAGTCAGTTTTTTGTGCAGATATTTTTGAAGAATAGCAGTTTACTTCAGTGTAATGGAAACATTTCCATGACTTCAGTCTACTATAGAAGTTAAAATAAACATTTCCATTAAGAGGTTGCAACTTGAGATTTACTATACTGTGCTGAATGCATGAAAACTGGACAGGGAAAGTTGCAGTGGATCCTACATTAAAAAAAATGTTTATTGCCCAAGCTGACACGTGATTAGCATAAATTTTCTATTTGCAATAGCCTTTAGCATAAACAATGTCAGGGTAACAGAAGTGTCCTTTTTAAAATATTTTGGGAAGAGCAGATAGTTGACTGTATTAAAAGCATGATGCATTAGCTTTAGTAGCACAAAGCAGCTTTGTCTTTGTCCTAACTGACCAGGTAAAAAATATGAGCATGGCAACAAGCAGAGTCTTGGTTTATGAATTATAGCAGTGTAGGGGTGTGGTCAGAGCATGCTGCTTAGCTCTCCTGATATTTCAGTGGCTTCTGAAGAGCTGTTGTGGGCAGCAGCAACTGAAAATATACAACTAAAATGTCTACAGTGCCTTACTGGTATTAAGCCTCTTTCATTCCTACCCAAAAATGAGAACCTATTTTAAGGTGTAACAGTGTCCTTTTAAATTAGAAGCAAACTGCCACAGTGAGACATTCAGACAGGGGTAGGCAGTGTATGCTGTGGTTACTAAACAGAGCTAGATCCGTTAAGATCAAAATGGTTGACTTGTCACTCTATAGTAATTGTTCCCCATGGAGAAAATTCAATAGCATAGCTTAAATCGCACACAGCTGATCATGTGCTTCTGTGGCGCTGAGACTGAAAGGCAGAGGTAGGGAGGAGCTGTGTCAGGAAATCTTTTAATGCTACTGGCAGGGGGGGCAGCTTGCCTTGCATACAGTCATATGCACAAATTGATTTTTAATTTTACATAATGTGCTATTATAATTGTTAACAAGATTCCTAAAAGGCTACTTCTAAGGGCCTGATGTTATGTCCCTGCATGTCCAGGGTGCCCACTGGAAGGAGAGGTTTTGACTCTGAGGTGGTGCCAAATCTGTTCAGTTTCTCTTTGTTAACAGTAAAGCACAAAACCAGTTAAACTACAGCCTATGTAAGACAAAATGAAGGCATGCTGTCCTGGAAATGAATTACATACAGGAAGAAGTCATTTCTACAGAAAAGATCAAGTCAAGAAATATGGGAAGTACTAAGTTTCTGTCCCAACTGGAGAATATTTAATAACATGGGAACTAATGCAAGTCCCATCAACTTCCTTTTAAATACATGCCTTACTGATCATAGCAATTGCCTTTCTGGTTTAATAGGTGATATTAACATGGGCAGAGGGGGTTGTCTTGTACACAAATTATTTCTTAATATAGGGCAAAAGTGTTAAGAGTATGCTAATCAGACTGCATGTTTTCTAAAGGAAGCAATTTTTTAATCATAGTTTGTGTCTTGTCAAA
The DNA here is from genome assembly GCF_000691845.1 of Merops nubicus. Taxonomy (NCBI): domain Eukaryota; kingdom Metazoa; phylum Chordata; class Aves; order Coraciiformes; family Meropidae; genus Merops; species Merops nubicus. The sequence goes on along the minus strand of NW_008597291.1, from coordinate 960 downwards.
ATCTGCATAGACACCGTGGAAGTTCCAGGTTTGGCTGCCTGCAGGCTCCTAGGTTAAACTTTTCTCACTCTCTACACCTGAGAAAAGTGTTGAGTTTCTGTTTTTCCAGCTGCCTCTTCCCATGCCACTTGATGAGATATTGTAAGTAAACCTGTATTATCAATTTAAAAAAAAAAAAAAGGTAGAGGAGAACCCTATTGCTTTCTAGTGTAAAGCATACAGTCTTTTGATAGCTAAAGAATATTCAGTCCTTTGACAACAGAAGCTACTACGCATACAAGCAGTGAAGAACACTTGCTGCTTGATTATGCATGTTAAATATGCTTGTTCAATTCCCTATTCATCACCCAGCTCTACGAGGAAGCCTGGAGCATCAGGCAGAGCAGCACAATGCTTGGCTGGAAGTGACTGACTTCATGTAGGTTGTAACTTGTCATCTAGCCTTAAATACAGTGGAATTGTTTCCTCCCTTTTCTGACACCTAATCACCGAAATGCCGAGTATGCTAGTCTGCCTCTAACCTTCTGCTGCTTGCCCTAGCTCTTTGGTGGGGCTGGTAATCCAGGCAGAAATAAGTAAGAAATTATTGCTGTGCAAAATCTCTACAAGCATTACTGCTAAGGAAGATACTCGAGGAAACCATTTTGCAGTCTTGACTATAGCACTACCGTACCTGTGTGACACAGGCTGCCTT
>NW_008597291.1:0-235 GCF_000691845.1 Merops nubicus | reverse complement strand
GCTGAACCGTGAGAATGGGAACATGATGCCAAGAGCAAAGTAATCTATTTAGGTGGGGTTTTTCCTACATATAACTAAGCACAAATATTTGCAGTTAACTAGCCATCCTTCTCTTCCCTTCCCCACCCCCTGGAAATTAAAATAATTAAACTACTTAAAAAGCATATGAACTGCATCGCTTTGTTCCCCGCGGTCCGCCTCCCGGTGCTCGCTCCCTGCCAGACAACTCACGTCT
>NW_008597290.1:1632-2058 GCF_000691845.1 Merops nubicus | reverse complement strand
ACATATGTAAGTGAAATGGTAGGGAATACTGAGAGACTTCCAGTGGAAGGACACAATTTTGAAGAACTTGCCCAGGATGTTTCTTGCTGGATCAAAAAGCTCGAGGAGGCTGTTAATAACCTGAGTTCACAGGAACATGAGCTGCCATCAGGTGAAAGGATTAGTCAGATAAAGGTATTGTAAATATATTAAATGGGTTCCTTTTCCACTTCACAGCTCATACTAACACTAGGGGAATGCTTGATGAGTCAATAACTCATAAAAAATACCATCACAGATGATCTCTTGTGGTTTTGTGGCTTATCTGGGGAGAGGGTCTATGTTTGGGGTGGTTGGTTGGTTGGTTGGGGTTTTTTTTGCATAATTTACTATGCACAGGATTCTCTGCTGTATCTCTGGGTGGAGCAGCACTCAACTTCTAAGGGG
>NW_008597290.1:937-1450 GCF_000691845.1 Merops nubicus | reverse complement strand
CATTGCCTGCGTGGGTCTCTCAGGCCCTAATGTCCTCTTTGGTGTCTCCTCCCTGACTACTTAGGATGAGGATGCTGGGATTTACATGTTTTATTCTGTGGAAGGGGTAATATTGTGGCAAATATCTCTCCCTATGATTTTAAGCATTTTTTTTTTTGTCAGAACAATATTGTGGGGTTGTTTTATTTTTTTTTTTAATGTAGAGAATAATTAACACATCAGCTTCATTATCCCAGCCTTCTAAAACTTACGTGATCTATCCATTTATGTGTCACTTACGTGATAGACTGGAAGGAGAATTCTTCTGTCTTGAATAACAGTGTACAAAGTATGAAAAAAAGTCATTGGTAATAGTTTTTATTTTGTAATCAAAAATACTTGTATATGTACTGATTCTGCTTGTTGTTTAATGCAGGAAATCACAGCTCTCAGGGACGCAGGAGAAGCTAAAATACAGAACCTGATAGCTGTAGGAGGAACTTTAATGAGAAATGAGAAAACTAAGGCAGCAGC
>NW_008597290.1:0-922 GCF_000691845.1 Merops nubicus | reverse complement strand
CGGAGCTCCAGAAGAAGTGGGAAAGCACCTGTCGGTGGGTCACTGAACTTAGAAGGTAATGTGGAATTTGCCAAGAGGCAGTTCAGATCCTGTGCTGCTATACTGGCTTTCTCCCCTTCTTTCTGCACCAGCTCCATTGAATTTGTGTTCTTTTGGGGCAGAACAAGACACCTACAAAAATATTTATATTTCTGCACTTTGTGGAGGGGTGGGTCACAGGTTGGATTAAAAGGTCAGGTTCTGGGTGTAGCCAGGAAGTATACAGGGTGTGACAGGACAGCTGATGGGGTTTGCCCAGCTCATCTCAGATTAACCTTTGATACTGAAGTATTTCAGCCATTCTTGTAAAATAAAAATGAAAAATCCATGCACCCAGAGCTTCGTGTTCCATTAGACTGTGCAGTGGGGTGCACTGCAGTGGCCCTTCCCTGCAGTGTGGTCTGGGCTCTGTGCCCCAGGCATGGTCCCCCAGCAGGGGTGAGATCTACCTTTGCACAGACTCATACTGCTTCAGGAGAGAGTTTGGGGTAAATCCAGGAGGCTGGGATTTTTAAAGCAGAGTTTTTAAAGCCTGGTTTATTCTGGCTCTCTGAGAGGCTTTCTTGGCTGTGGCAGCTGGTATTGCCAAGTCAGTAAAGGCACTTTTGTGTTGCTGGCACTGCACCAGACTGATCCTTCAAAACGTCAGCTGATTCCAGCTGTGTTGTGTCAACGTAAACTGAACTTCTGAGTTTGCACATGCCAACACTTTCCAGATACTTACCTGCCATAAGTTGGTCCTTGAATTGACTTTCAGTAAAATCACTGGGAACTTCGCTGTTGAGATCAGTGTAAGCTAGAGAAGGCCTACTGCATACATTTTGGAAATGTCCAGGGAATGAATTATTAAAGATAAGTATTTTTGAGAATGTTCAATTGCCTT
>NW_008597289.1:235-42580 GCF_000691845.1 Merops nubicus | reverse complement strand
CACTCAGTGCCACTGGCCATGTCCCCTCTTGTTTCTTTCTTTCTTTCCTTCTCCTTTTTCTCCTACACCTCCCTCCCCTCCCTTCTCCCCTTGTTCCATGTTCCTTATGTATCAGAGCAGTGATGGGAACCTTCGGAAGAGGTAGCTGACGGTGGCACAGTCGTGCCCCGAGGGGCTGGGCACCTCCTGCGATGCCACATCTGCAGGGCTGTGAGCAGCACACCACCTTCACATGGCAGTTCAATCTATCAGAGGGTAACCAGATGATAGTTCATCAGAGGCACATGACAAAACACAGCCTGTGGTGTCCTGGTTGTTCAAGCTGAGTCCCTAATGCTGAACAACTTGGTGTGTTCGCTGCTGTGAGACACATGGTAATAAACTGGGAACATCTTGGCTGGGGCACTTCTGCTGTTTTCTTCACTGACCACAGATAATTTTTTTCTCCTCCCCTCAGCATCTGCACAGTTCTGTAACTACTCTTGACTCTTCTCTTTGCTCCAAAGCCTCACGAATCTCAAGATTTAGTAAAAGAGTATAGAGTAAAAGAACAGTGAATGCTTAAAACACAAAAATTGTGTTCACTTGACTTTCTAACCTTGATCTTTAAAAGAAGCCATTCCAATTTCTGTACTGTCCTGTTTGCTTTTAATACACAGTTGATAAAGTTATTCTAAGAAGTAATATTACCAAGTCTAAGGGTTTAACTCTCACCGAAAGTTCAGTTCTATTTTCCTCTGGTGAGAAGTACAAGACATTTGATGCAAATTTCTTTGAAGCATTTAAAAACTGGAACTTCAATTCTTATGTTTTAAAAAACCCAGCGACGCACGCACCACACAAAAATGGGAAGGATGATGTGGGTTTTTTCATATGGGCCATTTGTCATTGATATATCTAAATCATTACCATTGATAACAGACTCCAGTTATATGAATTATAATTATATAAGCACACTGCAGGCTGATATGGAATTGGGCCTGGGTACTTAAGAACTCAGTAAATGCCTCATTTGAAAAGCCTAACTATTACTGCTAGCAATACAGGAAGTTATCAGAAAAGCTAATAAAGACATAAAAATCATTTTGAGAGCAAACAAAGTTGCACTTGAGACATTATTGAGATTCACGTGAAATACTTGAACTTGGAGGTATGTATTAATTCATCACTTAGGAACCTGTTTTTCCAAGAACAGAACAGGAATAAGACCAGCAGTTTCATTAGACACAAAGGTATTGCCAAGATTATCAGTTCTTCATGTGTAATTCATCTTTGCACTCTCTGTGGAAAAAAGACAGCTAGCTAGGCAGAATTCCTGAATAAAAATTAAATTTATTGATCATTTCACTTCTTCACTTCTCTTCTCCAGCTGCAAACCCATCTTGAAGAAAACATCAGCAGAACATGGACCAGTCTTGCCTTCCCAAATCAACAAGCAGCATGGAAAAAATCCTCTGTGACATGTGAACTTGCCACTCCCCCCCGGGCAAGGCTGGGCTTTGTAGGCACAGATAATGTCTTTTATTAGACCAGTTAATACAGGTAGAAATAACATCAGCCCTGTTCTCTGTAGACAATTGTCTACAGCTGATCTAATTTGGTGTTATCATTATTTGATATGTTCGTATTGCTGGTTTCAAATCAGAATCGCACTCTTTTGTCACAGCCAGGGTTTTTTTCAGTGATCCAACAGAACACTACATTGCCCAGCAGTATAGATACAGCTGCTAATGCCTCCAGTTTCATCCCTGGCAGCTCCTGCAAGGCAGGTTTGTGTTGTTTGTTAACAGAAACACAAGCCATGTTAAAAAGTGAGCAACACAGAAGAAGCATAAAATAGGTTATAACACAGAAGCAGCATAAAATCAGTTATTTTTACATTGCAGCGTATGTGTTGCTCAGCCTTGCAGAGCACTCTTCCAGTGCTCTGATTGCTTAAGTTAAAAATGCTGCTATCAATTTCTATTTGCTTCATCTGCCCCATCCAGCCTACCGGCCTTCCTACAGACTTGAGACTCAGCTCAAGTTTGAAGCATTCCTTCTATATTCAGATTAACTGCATGTGTTCTTTTTGATGAATAATAAAAACAACTTGCAGATGTGCTCGTGCAGGTACACACATGCAGCCAAAAGTCAGCCTGCCCCAGACTGAGATCTTAATCGCACTATAGTTAGGCACACGTTTGGAAGGGGAAGCTCTGCTATAAACACCTGCTTTGTAGAGACCGAGATTAATTTTATAAGAACACCTCTTGCAGAAACAGTTTGAAGGCTTCAAAATAATCTGAAAGAAAAAAGCCAAAAAAATAACGCATGTGCCTTCTCCTTATTACTACTAAGTTGCCACGTCACTTTGGGGTTTTTTGGGCATGACTCCCCAGGAAGCAGTTTAATAAATGTTTTACACTAGCCAAAGCTTTCTAATCTGTATCCTAGGATTAAGTTCCTAAACAGGAAATGATGCAAATGTGGGTTATTACCCACATCTTTCAAACTGTTTAGGTCCCGGGAATATGCACAGCCAAGGGACAGGTGAGGTCCCACACATATTCCAGTTACGGCCAGTCACTTTCTGCCTCGTTCACAAATACTTAAGAAAACACCATCATACCTACAATTACAAAAACCTGCAAGGTGATAAAAGCCCAGGAAATGGGACAGTTTCCTCGTAATTTGCATTTTGCTTGAATTTTGTCCCTCCGGTGCTATATCTATCGTGAATCTTAATACCACACTTGGCTTGCAGCTCCCTGAACTGTTTTGGGTGTCTCCAAAAGAGACACTCCAAAAATTTAATAGCCAGATGCTAGTAAGCAATGAAGACATTAGCCTCCTCCACACTGCAATCCTAGTGAACAGCAGATGTGGGAAGACCTCATTCCTGGAGGGACTGCACACTAGCAAGAGGGATTTTTTCAAGCTTAACACCTATAGCTTCTGTTTCTCTAGCCTCACCCTGAACAAAGAACATACAGCATGAGCTACAATCTGTACAATCTTCATTTACATGCTTTCTTCAATAGCAAGGGTTCTTGGTGACTGTAAAAAGAGTAAAGTTGCCATTTCCTTAACAAGGACACGGAGAGCCATGTTCACTTTTAGAAAAAGGCCTTAGGATATTTAACTGAGGAACTGTCACTGGAGATAATGATTTATGGTGATCTACATTCACATTTTCTCTCTTTAACGTTCCATACTTAAAAAGCCCTATTACTTTAATGCAAATTTAACTAGTCAAACTAGTTTTAATCAAACTTGAGACAGTCCTTACAATATAAATTGCAGTATGTTACAAGAAGTGGATACATTAACTTTGAAATCTTGGAACTAACAGTTTTACTTTGAAAATGGATTCTCCAAGTGACTGCTAAATTCTTCAGAACTTTTCTTTCCCATCTCTAGGCAGCTCCTGGTGCTGCTCTCTGGAAAAAGCACTGGGTGTAAGAAAATGTCCTGTAGCTAGGTACAGGCCTGTTGACAGCTCAGACCAATGACAGAAAATGGCAATCTAATCTGAGATAGACTATGTATTTTCCTTCTCCTGTTTGCATGACACCCTCACTACAGGCAATGAAACCACTTTTGTAATTATGAATCAAATCTAATTCTTGATTTTGTTTTTCCTTTTCTAAATACAAGCCACATGGACAGCAGCACACCATTTCTGACTGCAGGATGACTCCACAGTTGCACCACATAAAGGAAGAAAACAGGGAAGCCAGACCTCTGCAGCACATGTCATGGTATTGATGGGAACATTACAATGTCTTCCTTCTAAAATACACAGTATCTCGTTTTCTCAGCAAAACAAAAGATTAGCAATTTAAAGTATGTTTATTGTCGAGTACTTTATTCCATTACATAACTATTAAAGTATTTTAAGATGTAGGATCTAGTTAACACATTCTCTACCTGCTTTGCTTCAGCTCTATATTAAGGTGAAACAATAGCTTTTCTCTATTTTTCTTCAGAAGGAAATGACTGTACATCCACTTGATGCTCCAGAAGGTATCAGAGCTTCAGGTTTAGACATTAGAAGAGGTTGGTCAATTAAAAAAAAAAATACCCACAGTTCTCTTCTCCCAAATCTTCATCACAGAATATGCAGCTGCCTCAGTTATTGGTGATGTGCCCACCTTCCAGATAACCTTGGCCCTGAACACCACAATGGCATTCCTCAGAAATGAAGGTATGTGCAAGAGTCATGGGATTATACTTATTTAATCTTCTAGTTAATATACAATTGCTTATGACAGTTAAATGAGTAATTTGAACACCATTCTGAAAATATCTGCAAGTTTAACATTGCATTAGAAAGCTTACGTACGCTTAACATCTTTAGCACAGTATTACACATCATGTCTCTGGTGGAACTGAACCTCCTGCAAAGCAACCAACACAAAAGCTACTTACCGCTTCAGCAGCACTTACAGGGTATTTCACACTGACTTCCTAAAGAGCTGCCACATTTCTTTTTGCAGTCATAATTTTTGACTTACGGTATTGTACACAAAGTTTCATTTCAAATGAAAAATTCTCTACAAAGTCAATGTATGCAAGTCAAGTCATGTTTTAAGTAACATCAAAACTACCAATAATTAAATCCTGCAAGACTTTGGGCTGAATCACAAGTATTTTTCGTGTTAAGAAAAACTCCTCCTTGTGACCACAGTATCAGTGGCAGCACCTTATCAGCTCTCAGATGCTCACAGCTCTGTTGTATTAAGAGTCCTGTAGTAAGGACATGATCAAAAGAAATAAGAAATGCAAACCTGAATGCTCAAGAGTTTGGAAGATTTTTTACATTCATGCTCCCGGACATATTTGTGCTATATACATTTTCTACCACACTGTAGCTTGGTCTATTATATTAAGTTTGTCACTTTGGTCATTCTCACTTCCTGGTTCTCACACTAGAACAATATGTGTTTTTTTTTAAAAACAGCATGCCTTTAGCACAAAGAAAAATCTCATGTTCCAGACTTTCTTTTTTGATCTTATTTAGAATGCATGTTTATCCTGTATTTTGACTTTTTTCACTTCTTCCCTCCAATTTTTTAAACAAAACATTGCATTCAAAGTACCAGGCTTACCAGTTTCACTTTAGTCACTGGGGGAGGATTACCAAACAACGTGGAACCAATACACAACAATCACTGAGAAACAAAAAACATTGAGCATCTGATTTCTGTCTGTAACTTAGAAGTATCTCTCTCCATCTTTTTCATCACTACTTGTGTAAGGACTCCTCTAACGACTGTGCAAAATACCAAGTCATTGAACCAAAATACTGTGCAATTGTCTTAAGCAATCTTTCATTAAGACTAGTAATATTCTCTACAACTTGAGAAATGAGAATTGTATTTCTTGACCCAGATAAAGAACCATAGGAGGCTATTACACTCCTTCAAGTGTCAGGTTTTACTCATAAACTAACACATACTCAAGAGTACCACAGGTGGTCGAGAGGAAAGAGATGGAGTTTGCTTTTCAGTTTCAGCGGTGCAAGCTGATAGAGAGGGCTGTAGAACAAAACCACTCTCTATTATAAAGAGTTTAATTTTGTGTCCCTACACAATAAAGGTTTACTTAGATAAATCCACTTGGAAAATGTAAAGTGTTTCAAATAATCCCAAAGCAAGTGCTATGCCAGGTGATAAGTCATAATACTAAGTCATGTTGAGCTGTTGGATCTGTCACCTCGGATTCCAGCCTCCCAGATCTAGATTGCTTGCTTAGGTTCCTTTCTGACATTTTCACTGACTGTACTTTCCCTTTTACTTGTGGTTTTGGTTCAGGTTATGTTGGGATGGCTGATCACTTCTTCTAGAGAGAAGGTTACATGAAACTGGAGGCCAACAAGTCCATTTGGCAAGACATAAAGTGAGCAGCTAGTGCAATCCATGAACTGCACTAAGAGATTTATGTTTAAACCAGACAAGGCAGAAATCCGATTTAAATTACTGCGCCAGAACCATTCAAAACTAACGGCTACCCAAAAAGGAGAAGAATAAACAGTGCAGCAGGAATGAAATGAAAACTAGAAGTCAGGAAAGGTTATCAGGTGCATATCTCCTTTCAGTAGAACAGCCTGTTTTTCTTTTCCATTTCAGTATCAGTAGAAAATCTGTCTATCTTAGAGCTACCAAATTTAAACTCACTAAATGAAAGCAAATGAAAAATAACTTTGCAGGGGAAGCTGTGGAGTTGGATGTAGCCCCTTTTCCTCCCCTTCACCTGAGCACCGACTTGTATTTTGTGCCAGTGAATGCAAATAATACCTAATATGGCCACAATTCCATTTCTGCCATTCAGAAGGCATATAACTTGCCATAGGTTATATTACTCTTGATGTAGACAAGCCCTCCATCAAGGCTATATGTGTGCCAGTTTGCAATTTTGGTCAACTCAGACCATATAACTGAAAAGAGCTTACTTTCCAGGGCACACACGCTGTACAGAAAGTTATTTCTAGAGAACTCTTAGACTCACTTCTTCAGTTTAAAGATCTTTCAGCCCATGGCTATTTGAAAAAGTATTTATTCTAACCAAAGAAAGCAAGAAGACATCAATATAAAGTATAACTGAGCTATTTTAGGATTAAAACAAGAGAATTCTATCAAGTGGCACCAGAGATGGTTTAGGCTGGATATTAGGAAAAAGGTATTCAACTGAAAGGGTTATCAAGAATTGGAATAGGCTGCTCAGGGAGGTGGTGCAGTCCCCATCCCTGGAGGTATTTAGAAGATGTGCAGATGAGGTGCTTAGGGACATGATTTAGTGGTGGACATAACAGTGTTAGTTTAATAGTTTAATAGACTCGATCTTAAAGGTCTTTTCCAACCAAAACGATTCTATGACGCTATGAAAGCAATGTAGACTTGAAAAGTATGGAAAATTTGTTTTCATTTTTCAAGACAGAGGCACAAATAAAAAGAAGAATACCACTAGAAAGGTTTGGTTAGCTTGTTCAGCACTAATATATTTCAATAGTAGCCCATGTTTCAAAGCAGCACTGGGGTGCCATTTTGCCGTCCTCCATATTAGCACATACATGGAATCTATCCATGACCCAGGATGTCCAAGTTTTAGAAAGAGTAAGACGATATTAGTTCATTTTAACGCCGTTAACAGAACACATCCACCAGGACTCCCAACAATAACTGGCTTTTTCAGAATCTTTTTATTTAATCGGTTCTCCTGGCTGGTGAGGTCGCAATAGTCAGTTGGCACAGCATGTCAATTTGTGGGGTTTTTTTGTTTGTTTTGTTTTGTTTTTGGTTTTTTGTTGTTGTTGTTGGTTTTTTGTTTGTTTTTTGTTTTGGTTTGGGTTTTTCTGTTTGTTTGATTGGGGTTTTTTTTGTTTTGTTTTGTTTTTTGTTTTTTTCCCTTTTCTGCACTAGCAAATTAGTTGCTGGAACAGGGCTTCTGCATTCCCCTATGAGATCTCATCAAGAAATGGGAACCAAGTGCTCTGCCCTGCTGCCTCAGCTCTGGCTTCCAGGGTTTGGCAATTCATTTGCTTGGGGGATGGGGAGAGGGAGCTGTGGTTCATAAACTTCAAGCTGTTGGCCGTCACAGGCGAAGAGGCATTCAGCTCTGCAGAAATCATCTACACAGCTCTTCTCACTCCAGTTTTCTGGGCAATCCCCACACATCCACACATTGAGCACTAAATTCACACATCCCATACAAGGGGGCCAGGTCTAAATATGGTTCAAGTGCAGAAAAGTCTCATATCCATATTTGGAAATATTACTTTCAAAGGTCTCATGCTATTTCAGAAAATGCTAAGCGAACCAGTATCAAGAAATTTGTTTCAAGAAACACATAACTATTTTAAGAGTATCTGCAACCCCAAATCTTCATTGAAGACTCTTAGCTACCATAATCTTTTACTCCCTTGTATTTCTTCTATTTTTAATCATAGGTAACGGCTAAGCAATTCTAAAGTTAAGCTTATTATATGATTTATACATAAAACAGAATAAAAACCTTTTTTTCCATAAATGGCTAATTTCACTACCCACTTTCAGCTCAGCAATTCTTCACTATAAAAGGACAAGTATTCAATTTAAGAATTTATTAGCTTTTGCAAAGGAATGATTAAAAAAAAAAGAAAAAGTTTCTTTTCAAAGTTTATGCTGTGTGAATGCTTAGAATCACAGAACATGAAGGGTTGGAAGGGACCTCAAAAGATCATCTAGTCCAAACTCCTGCTAGAGCAGGATCACCTGGAGCAGGTCACACAGGAACACCTCCTGGCGGGTTTTGAATGTCCCCAGAGAAGGAGGCTCCACAGCCTCTCTGAGCAGCCTGTTCCAGTGCTGTCACCTTCACTGTGAAAAAGTTTTTCCTTATGTTTACCCAAAACCTCCTGTGATCCAGCTTGTACCCATTGCCCCATGTCCTATCACTGTCTGTCACTGAGAAGAGCCTGGCTCCGTCCTCCAGACACTTGTCCTTTACATATTCACAGACATTAACAGGGTCACCCCTCAGACTCCTTTTCTCCAGGCTAAAGAGCCCCAGCTCTCTCAGCCTTTCCTCATAAGGGAGATGCTCCACTCCCTTAATCATCTCAGTGGCTCTGTGCTGGATTCTCTCCAGTAGCTCCCTGTCTTTCTTGAACTGGGGTGCCCAGAACTCCAGGTGGGGCCTCACCAGTGCAGAGTTTGCTGCTCTAGGGGAAGGAATATATGGTACGAAAAAGAGAAGTCCTTTTATGCTCGTTGCCAGTGACTGCAAACTTCTCTCACATCACATGCTTCTCCTGACAGAATCTGACACAGAAATCAAACCCAGAAGGAATTATTCTCTTTATTCAGGACAACTTAGATAAAAAATGCAAAGCTACCGTCACACCACTACGTTTTGTCAAACCCTGCCATTCACACTTAGCTTCACATGCGAAGCCTGTCCCAGCTCCAGATCTTTCTGCAAGTCTACAGGACGAACTCCATATCCCTAAAATCACAACACGCTCATCTCAAGCAGATGTCATCTTCTCAAGATGAAATTGCCACCCTAGAGCAGTGAGATAATATCCTTTGGTTTAAGCTTCTGAGAGCTGTCATAGTATGAAGCATACCATGATAAAAATGACCCATGAGATCTTCACTTACAAAGCCCAAATGCAGATGTGTATTACTGCAATAAAAATGTAACAGAGAACAAAATCATGAGAATATCTCTGGGTCCAAGAGCTGGAGATACTTTGACTTATTTAGAAAGCAAGCTCACTCTTCACCCCAAACCTCTGTTAGAGGTGGCTGGCTTCTGCATATTTGCACTGCACTGAATTACTACTGTCTCTTACCATTAGACTGCACATATCAGAATTGCATAATCAGCAAGTCACTCATCTAGATTTTAAAGTACTGTTCTAATATTGTAATTTGGATTTGTAAAGCATCTCCAAAGACTTTCAGGTATTGCTAAAAGCTTCTGCTAGAACCAAGCTTCTTTGCATTTATGCCTCTAGGCCAGGAACATCTGTACGTGGACATTTTGATTTGTAGTTCCAAATATGCACATTTTGCTCAGTTTCAGTTCACTTGAGAAGAAGGAATTTTTTCTCAAGCTAAGAAAGCTCAGGTGTATCCAGCTGGATAAAGACGAAGCTACTGCTTGGCAGCCATCTTAGTGCTTTATTAAAGACAGATGGAAGAAAACAAAGTAATCTTCTTAAGAAGAACAGTGTGAGTGGTTGAAAAACTACAATAAGCCCATTTTAACTTACTTTCCTTAGGTTTTCAGGGGTTGGAGTGCTACATCATAGAATCACAGAATGGCTTAGGTTGGAAAGGACCCTAGAGATCATCCAATCCAACCTCCCTGCCATGGGCAGAGACTCCTCTCAACTAGACTAAGTTGCTAAGTTTACTCCGTTTATCAATTAGATGCATGTCTTTGTTAAAAGGACATCCTTTTTAGGAGTAATTATTCAAATCTGAGCAAACAAAGAGGAAGCTCTAAACTGGTTCACTAACTTTCCAAGACCTTTTTGAAGATGACACAAGTTTGAAAATTCTGAGTTGTATTTGCTACATCATCAGCAGAAGCTGCCTTTTCTGCCCACAGATCTGGGCTGTAACAACTACATTACTGCAGTCATAGAAAGTAATGAAAATTAGAAGTGTCTTCCTTTAGGGTGTGATTAAATATCAGCTAGTAGCAACATGGCACTTCTGGAGATGAAATACCACAGAGCATGGTCTGAAAGGAATATCTGCAAGGAATGGCAGGAATTAGGGACTTGAATGGTGAGAAGTTTAGGTAAATTTCCCTCAGTAGCAGCATTTTCACACCGTCTACTCAAATTAATCTGTACTTTAGTTTCAGAAACCTTGATAAGTAAATTAAGATCAGCAGTAATTTGGCCAGGTAAATAGTGTTGGGGAATGAAAAATGGCCATGTAGGTCTCAGTTCTTAGCACCTGCACCACAGGACAAGCAGCTACAGATGACTGCACTGTGGGCTCAGACTTACAGACTGAATTTGTGCACCTCTAAATTTTGTATCCATTGACTATGATGTATTTTTTTTTAATGTACAGTTTGATGTACTTGTTTTTTTTCAGCTTGAGTAGATGAGGGACATTCACATGATGCAGGGACTTCCATTTCCACGCAGGTTACTTTTGAAACAAAAATCTTCTATCAGTGTCTGTTGAGCAGATTCAAAACCTATTTTGTTGTCATTGATTAGAAAATAAATTTATATTAAAAGCAAAACAAGGTTTAGGATTAATTTAAAAAATAAGCATCATTTCCATGTAAAAAGTTTAAATTACTATTTCAGAGGAAGAAACAAATGTTAACAACTATTTTATTTTCAACTGAAATAAAAGTACTTTCATTTTCCTATTTGTCAGAGGCTAGCCAGTAAAGATGTGTCAAGAAATCTTAAAGATCCTAGCCTTAGAGAGAAGTGAGGTTAAAGTAACTACATAATATGGTATTATAACCATATGACACTGAGTTTCAAATTAACTCAGTTTCTATGAACTCTTATATTTGTAAATTGTCATCTTATAATCCTAACCATAACCTAAGAATATCTGGGGTTTTTTTTAAGCGTCAGCTGTATTTATTACAAAAATAATCTAAGATTTCATTTTTAATCCTCATTTTAGCACAAAAATTCCTTTAAAGAGTCCTAAACCCCAGAAGGCATTTTTTTTTGTCTCATACTTTCTTGCAACATCATTAATTTTAAATTATTAAGGCTGGGAACACTGCATGCTTGCAAAGAGAGAAAGGTATGTGAAATATCCCCTAAAAAAATGAATGTAAAGTTATTTCAGTCATTTATACCTGTTAGCCTGGTGTTCAGATAAAACCAAGAAACACAAGACTTCCTTAAGCTTATTTTAAAATTCGTATTAGTGTCTCTCCTTTTCACGCTCTGTTCTGACAAGCTAATCTCACATTTTCAGGACATCTAGCATCATTTGAAATAAGCCTGATAAAGGACTATACCTCAAGGCCACAGGGTGGACAGAATTGTGCATCGAAAAAAGAGAACTGAGTCTCTGGTAACTCATATGTCAGGATTGCAAAGATAAGAGTCTGTCAAAATACAGCACAGGTAGATAAGGGAGGATTTCCCAGCTTTTTTTGTGTCAAACATACATAGAGAATCCAAAATTGTCCTAAAAAATTAAACTAAAATAAAAAAGTCAAGAACAATTTTGTTGTCCACAAGCTAGCCACAGTGCATCAGTGCAAGCTGATCTATGCCATTAGCTCTCCATCTACTGAACTGCTGGAATGTTTTGACATAAATTCCTTTGCTCATTGGTGTTTAACTGATATTTTTGGTGCTCTGAGTGGTTTTCCATATGGAGCACTATAACAATCATTTGATTTTAACGATGTTATTTATTGCATAGAATTCATTCACAAATGAAAACATTGGAATTTGAAGCTGGCTGTTGGGTCATTTTAACTCTTTCGCCTAGATATTTTTCACCATCTCTTTTTCCTACCTTATTCATATTTAGTGACTGGCAAGTAACTATTTGCTATCATGCTAAAATAAAATAAAAGCAGTTCTAAAACTTGATCTGAGTAATGTGGTGATATTATCTGCTATGCAATTTCAGTCTTACTGAAGAGCTGGGAGTATCCTCACTTATGTTTAAGGTCCAAATTTTATTTTCATAAGTTGAATTTTCATAATTCAGTTACGTGCTCTTGCGAGTTTTTCGTTATGATCTTTCTCTCAAAGATAATAGTGCAAAGCAAGAATTCCACCTTTACAAAATGCCATCATCATTAAGAATAATTTAGCAGTTTGACTCAAAGAACTATAAAGCAATGCTTCGAAATTTTAAACAAACATTAGTCTGCAATGACTGTCTATAGTTCAGTACTTTAAAAGTAGTGTTAAAATATGAAGTTCTATATTTAGGAGAGTGAAATTTAGCTAGAATTGTTAATCACGTCTCTAGCATTTGGCAGTACAATTCTCCTTCAATAAAAAGCAAGAAAAAGAGAGAAAGACTCCATCACTCTTTGCTAGACCTATGAATGAAGTTAGAAGCTGGATCAAAGAATAACGAACCACAGGCCCTGAAGCCAACTGGCTTTGTTGAACCTCACATTCAACAATTCTTTTCCAAAAACCAAGTGTTTCACATGCAGCCCAACTGTCTGACATCTACAGTTACTCAATTATGATCCTCAGTTAGCAGAAATATGCTCATACTAGCAAGCAGCAGCTGGAAAATGTTTGTATCAGTAGTAAACCTAGATGGATATGAATATCTTCAAGCTAATAGCCAGAGAAAAGAAGTATCACAGTTGTGCATGGCCCATGAAGATTGAAAGCGGTTAACTCTTTTCTCAGCTAAGCATCACCCTCTTCAGACTGCTTTAATTACTTTAAAATATTGTTTAGAAGGTTGTTGAAAGTATATTCTTTACATTTGCAAGGTAGAATACCATTTCCCAACAGTAAACTGCAGGGATTTACAGCCTCTCCTTGGCTAGCACCTCAGCATGATGCTGTGGACCAGAACGCACCATGGGGCTTAAGACTCAGTGCACGTCATAAAGCATGTGGAACAGTATTAATGCTCAGCTGCAAAAACAGGCAACAATTAATTAAATATTTGACTACAGCAGGATGAAATTAAAAGCCTGGCTTTCCATTAGCTCTCTTCACCTTGAACTGTCTACAAAAATACTGTCTTCTCTCATGTGACATTGTCAAGCATTTGATGGTTCTGTTATTAAATAGACAAGAGAAGAGAGTAACAGGAGAGCAACTTCATGCATGTTACACATTCTTATGTTAAAAAGAGGGACATTAGACCATAACTGCAACTAAATTTACCAGGAAACAAGATCTGGAGTCTGTAAAGAGGTAATAAGACCTGAGAAAAGGGTGTTGCTACCTCTTCTTATTTGGTACTAGAAAAGGCAGCACAGAAAAAAGAAAAAAAAAGAAAAAAAAAAGAGTAAATGTCACTCTAAATTCCCATTCAGATGTCATCACTTCATTAAGCCTGTCAATCTGTGCTCATTTCAATCAATCCTTATCCACAAAATATAAGAATGCATTACAGAGCTGTTTATTTTCCATTTAACACCCCACATAGAATGATGGCAATCTTGCAGCTTTGAAAGGCTCCATGCTCCATTGCTGGTCTTGCTAAGATTTGAGAGACCACCAGCACTCAAGGGCACTATGCAGATTTATAGGCACTGCAGGCTGAACAACCAGAAACATCAATATCTAAATGAAGAGACTTCTGTACAATAATTGTATGAGCACCTCCAAGCTGTACTTTTGTTCTTGGAGCATGATATTACTGGGAAGTTTCCACAGCACTAATGATCACTACTCCCTCTGATCAGATATTAGCATAAATTGTGTCCAATAGGTTCATGCAGTTTATTATTTCTGTCCATCTAAATCCTCCCACGATGTAAAGCTTCAATTCTACTTCAGATGCAGAAAGAAAAAAAAAAAAAAATGCAAGCAATCCTACCATTCTTTTCCTCTGAGAAGCTACAGAATTTTGCATTTCAGCTGTAAATAACTCTCCCGTGTAAGTGAGTCACAGTGCATAGCAGACCTAGGAGTCTGAACAACCTACACTTGCAAATACATTTCATGGAAAAGGCGCATAATTTTTTTACAATTATTTCTTTCGTTGTAAACTGTGCTTTAATTCTGTTCTGTAGCAGTGGTTTAGACATCAAAACTATTAATGCATTAGGGAACTAGTCTGGACATTACAAGAATAGTTGCCAAGAAAAGCTCATGTGTAGAATCTAAGAGTTAAAGGTACCAAGGAAAGATAAAGCACAGTTTTAAACAAAGATCACTAGTCAGAACATGAGCTACTGAACTGCGAGGAATTATTGTGCTTCAGAAAATTAAGTTACTCACCGTCATTGTCCATAGTAAGCATGGTCTAACAGCAAATGTGCAACAAGCAATGCCAGCAAAAGGTTACTAAATTAGTCCTTATGCTTTTCTGATTATTCAGATGTTAAGTATCTGGCAAATGGTAGACATCTTTGCAGTCCCCAGGATTAGCAGTCATTTTAGGATGCCACTGGTTATTTCTGAGGTCAATCTGTGTAAATGTTAAAGAGTGAAATTGCTTTTATGTCCAACAGAGTTTGCAAGAGAAGGGGAAAGGACAAAAGGGTGACCCTTTTCCTTGAGAATGTTTCTGAAGAAAGGATGTTTGGTTTTTGCTTCTGCAGCAGTTACTGCAACATGGCCAACCACCTCCCTTCCACTGCCTTTTCTCTGTTTTTTTGCCATGCTTTTCACTGAAAGAATATCCAGTAAACTATCCTAGCATGCAAGGTAGCATGGAACACCACACAGAGAAGACAGACATCCTCTGCTCTAACCAAGAAAGCAAAGCACCTTATATACAGGGTCAGTATGGTCCATGTTGCTGCTTAGCTCTCTATTACCATGACAGAGCACCTCGGCTCCAAGCTGTGCTATACATGTTCAGCATGGGAAGTGTCCCATTCTCCTTCCCCTGGCACCAGTTAGCATCATCTTCCTGCTTCCTCTGCACTGGCATGAAGCAAAAGACCCCACGAAAGAAACCAGAGTTACTACATGAAACCAGTCACTTCTTTTCCATGAGGTCCTTGCAAACAAAAAGTACCCTCCATCCATAGCTGTCAGTCAGATACTGTCCCATTACACTTACTGTTGTACACAGGTGTATGATGTTGTCCTGGACTAGATAGGAAGGGTACAGCATCAGCAAAACACCAAAACAAACCAGCCAAACAGCAAACAACAAAAGCTCTCTCAGACAAACAGTACCAACTGAAACAGTGTAGCTCGGCATCTGCTTGGACACAAGCCTGCCCTTCCCAAAGTGCCTGGCGTCACTGTGACAATGGCACAGTCGAATGCTCAAGGCAAGGCCCAGAAAGACTTTAAATGAAATCGAAACAGCCAAGTGTACAGAAAAAAAGCAGTGTGTTTAACTCCTTCTTGGTAAATGGCTACTCAACTAGTTGGGTTGAGATGTGTAACTGACCCAGGAATCTGAGCAATCTACATTTGCCATGGCATTCAGTGGAAAAGTGGCATAAAAATTCTTAAATGGGCTGAAAAAAATTATCACCGAGTTTAATCTAGAGCAGATAGAAAATGGTTTGGCTATTCAGTTAGCAAATATTTTTTAGATTTTTTTAACAGATATCTGGAATTAGACACAGTAATCCATGCCTCTACAACTACTTTTATAACTGCTTGGATTTCTATAACTGCATAAACTGCATTTGTATGCTGGGACTGACTTCTGAGCACATTTTCTGTGACAAACAGGGATAATAAACCGCACAGTCCTTTTTCTTCACCATCACCTTCTGTTGTATGTCGCATGCTGGTTCTCACACTACTTTTCATAAATTACCCTGCCTCTTCGCTTACAGTGCCCCTTTACTTTTATGAAACAGCTGTCATAGACTTCAGTAACAAAGAAATTCCCAAATTCTCCCAGTCTCAAGCATTTTCCTGTCTGTTAGACTGCTTACATTACTAAAGCAGTATTATGTGAAACAAGGCTGCCTTAAGAGTATAGCTGCCACTATCTACTGACACAGGACACTTTAAAATGAGAACATAGTACAAGTCCGAGTTCAAGAATCGCACACCCAGTCCAGCTGGATAACATACAACCATCTTACAACTCAGTCTCATTAAATGAGTTCAGGGAAAGGGCATTGCTAAAAATGAAGAACAAATGTCTTGATTTACAGATCTACACAGCATTTGCTGCAGTACATTAAACAGTAACAGAAGTCATTTTCAGTGCAGTCTCTTCCACTGAGAAGCACCTAATGACACCGGATTTGTGCTGCTAAGGAGGACCCAGATAGGACATATACAGTGTAAGCCATCTGTGCTACCTTTCCTGAAAGCCCATTACCAGCCAGAAGTAGTGACAGCAGCACAGTGATGTGCAAAATATTGCTTGTTGCTTAAATCGCGATCCTCAATCCTTGTCCCTCCTTCCTGATCAGTGCCTGTCCAGCAGCCAGCTGTGGACAGCCCAGGAGATACTCTCAACAATGGCTGAATTGCCCAATATACTGTACGTCACCAAGTTTAAGGGGCTCGAACTCATGTCTAAGCAACAGGCTAGAAAATCAGAGACCACACATTCATATTTTTGCAGCAGGAACATGCTGATACAAGTCAGACTATTAATTTTCTCAGTTTACCAGTAATAACCAACTGGTCCATAGCAATCATACTAATTGAAAAAAAAAAAAAAAAAAAAAGCCTTTATTCACCAAAGCATGCACAGGCCTCTGCAAAAGAGCTCTGTGCCAGGGCAACTGCTTCTGAACTGCTACTCCAGCCTTTCCAAAGATGCCTGATCAACTTCCTGCACCATGCTTTATACTTCTGCTTCTGTAAAATGCCATGCAGCACAGAGCACACACCCCAGATCCCACTGGGATGGATGAGAAGCACTGTTGACTGCATCTGCCATGGTGGAACCAGGTCAAAATGCTCATAGTTTATTCAAAAGTGAGTTGCTTTGGGGTTGGGAGAGGGGCAGCAGCTCCTTCCTCTCAGGCACAGCATTAGTTAACTTTCTGCAGCTAAGCAGACAATCAGAGAAAGACTCAACAGGATTATAAGGATCATGTATCCATGGTGATTTTAATAAGAAATCTTACTTGCAGTAGAATAGATAGAAGCAAGAAACAGAATCAGGCTTCACGGATGATTTATTTTAGTTCATCTCCTACAAAGTAGGATGTTATTGGTTTGATTTGAAGCCAAAAATTGTAATCCTGGATCAAGTTCTTGAGATTCAAACTCAACTATACTCTGTTCTGGGAAACCAGGACACTGTGGCTGCCTTTATCTTTAATATACCAGTTCTTTTTAGAAAATTGCTTATAATGTATTAAGCCAAGTCTTGACAGTCACACTGTGAACATTAATTTCATTAACATAAGTATCTTATTTCATCTGTCCTGTTTCTTTTCCTGTGGATTTCTGAAAGAGCAATATTTATGGTACTTGTGTTCCTCCCCAAGGCCACCAATGTTTAATAGTGCTCAAGTAAAACAGCCTAAAATACACACACCTAATTTTATCAATTCTTCAGCCAGGAAAGGACACAAATTTTGCAGTGTATGTCAGGATGCTGTGTAGAAGGGAGCACTGAACCGTTATAACTTTCATTTGTTTCTATATTTAAAATACATTATTTTTAAGCATTTGTATACATATAAATACATGTATATGTCTACATATATAGGCTATACTGAGTATGAGCACTCCTTGTCTACAAAGCTGCTTTGGATCAGCCGCTTAATGCCCCTTATGCCTTGCAACTGATTGCTACTTTTTCTGAAACATAGTAAGTTTATTGTTGCTATTTCTTTTAATAAGCTATTCTAGCAAAGATTTTTAAATTGCTCACCACCATCATATTCCCTAAGATGCAGGATAAACAGGGCATTCGTGCTTTCAACACCCATAAGATTCTGTGGCTAAGCTGCCCAACTGCATGTAGTGAAGCTATTTGTGATGCCAGACAGGCTATTCCATGCCCATTTGGTTTCCTCTGTTGTGTACAGCTATATTTTATATTTGCTCAGTCAAGGAGGAAGAATTCTCAAGAAAAGTATGTCAACGAAGCAAAATTTCATGCAAAGACTTTTAAGAATATGGAGAAAAGCGACCTGTTTGCCTTGAGACTGACTGTAGGAGGGAGATGCCAAGGTTAGTGTTTTAGGCTTGAAGAAGCCAAGACCAGAATGGAAATTATGTTAAGAGAAACTTTTGAGAAAAGGACTCTGACAAATGGCAAACCATCAGTGAAATGTTTGCATTCCTTTTGCAAGGTCCAATAGCTCTGTTCCCATAGCTACTGTATGTTGAGATGGATGATGTAGCTACAGCAACAGAGAGCCACCAGCCATGTTCACTGTGAAATTCCTAATCCATTACTTAATCCTTCTTTTACCACCCTCCAAACTTCTAAACGAGGGGGAAAAAAATAGGGTTAGCTTGTTCTTTGAATGAATTAAAATAATGCTAAAAATATTAAAATTAAAAAATGCACTGTAGACAACTTGAGCTATAATTTGCTTCCCTGGCACAAACTGTCTCGTTCCATGATTCCCCTCTCCACATTGACTGGGGGCCACTGATGTTTTGTTCAAGAGCTGCCATTCTATCACTCAGAGAGTTTGACAGCTTGCAGCTCCTTGAGGACCCACCTGAGATCCAGTCCTTCCATCAGGTATACTCACTATTTCTTATCTCCCACCAACCACCATTTCTACCCTAATATCACTTTGAAGAAATACTTCTATTCAGAATATCTGCACATTTTCATAGCAATTTTTTTCCGTAAGAACTTTCCACTTAACAGTGCCTCCACTTAACAGTGCCAGTTCCCTACATAATTAAAAGGGAAATATTACACCAAGCACTGAGAGTGGTGTAAGAACAGAGTCTTTTAATCTTCAGCATGTTGTTTGCCATGTGATTGCCAACACGGTAATGTTTGGCAAGCCAAGGGCATGGTTTTTTACATGTATATACAGCTAAACAGAAAAGAGTTTAAAGTTTAACCTACTGTAAGGATTTCTGCTTTAATGCCACAGTTCAAGTCTCAAAAAAAACAGAAGTCTCACTTAGGGGGATTTATACTGGATCTTTAAGAGGAACAGTCAGCACAAGTCATGATTTCCTCAGGGCCCTTCACAGAAATATGCCCCATCATTGACGAATCCAAACGTGGAGATAGCAGCAAAAGTCAGCACCCTGAGCTCTACTTAATTTTGCTTCACTGTCCTACTTAAAACTTTTTTTTTTTTTTTCCCAAAGCTACATAATCCTACTCAACTGGTCAGTCTTTTCCAGAACTATAAAAGGATTAAGCAACGCCAAAGTCCTGAGAGAGCATATACTAATCTGTAACCATAGAAAAGCAGCAAAGCAGTTTCATGTTAAAAAGTCAACCCTAGAATACTCTCAGTTAAGAAACACAACCTCAGTGCTCAGAAATAATCTCACAAGTGTCCAGAAGGCAGTAGAATCTCAGTGTAAATATTTAAAGTTTTAATAACAAGATGTTTATGCAAGCTCATAAATCCATGTGTGGCATAACTACCCAACGTCCACACTGACATTGCTAATTTTGGTTTGTGTGGACAGAAGGAAGGCTCAAGTAAATACTGCAGTGAACTGTTGTTCCAGACCCTGTCTTTCTGCCAGGTCAGAATTGCTAAGGCTTGAAGAGACATTTGGTTAATATAGGGATAACTTTTTTTCCTTTTGGGAAAAGTACAGCACAGGTAGCACATATGCAATGTTACTCCTTCAGCAAGTATCATTAGTCATAAGTGTCATTAGTCAACAGTTTTCCATTAACAAATAAGTGAAAAAAAATAATACAAACACAGCCCAGGTTTCACCTTTTTCAGAAAAGACTCAAGTTCTGAGAAATTACCATTTCAGAGACAAAGCTGGGCTTTTTTTCTCCCCTCATGGCATTACGACATCTCTTTCCCACTCCCCAGGGCACAGCTTCTGAAAGAAGAAAGTTTCACAACCCAGGCATGCATACCACGTACCAGCCTGGGACAACCAAGTTGTGCAGGAAGTGAAACAACTGTAAGTTCACAAGTTTTCAAATACAGAGCTGAATATAGACACAAGCTAGCTGAAAAGGGGAAGAAAAGTAGAGCTGATAGGGTTCACGCTATGTAGTGAGAGAGAGAAAAATGCAAAGAACTTCATGAGCTTCTAATCTGACCTCTTCTAATTTAAACCACTTCATAGGTTACCCAAAGAGGTTGATATTTCATGTGTATTACTCTTCTTTAAGCAAATCTACAAATAATCTCATTTTTCTCTAACAAACTGTACCAGATCTGGAAAATTTAACAAAATAAGACTCTGGTAGGTCACCAGGTCATTATTAACCTTGGTGGTGTAATACCTTTGAAGAACTGCAGCAGAACTCAAACATCTAAGGCTAGCTATCAGGCTGCACTGCCGGAGCCCTCAATATCTATACATTTGGGGTGACTGTCAGGCTCTGAATGAATTAACAGCAGAAAAGGATAGGCTGCTCCATACAAGCAGGCACCACTGGAACTTGAGTCAGAACCAGCAAAGGCATCATAAAGTCTTCACAGAAATGCTTGTTATCACCCTGCAAGTAACAGTTCTGAGGCCAAAAGCAAAAAGAGTAGGAGATCATAAAAATTTTATGTTTCAACGTATGAGATTCCATCTGCATACCAAGGTAGTGTGAAACATGTCTGGTACAAGCCTAAGCAAGGAGAAAAGAGGATTCAGAGGGCATGCATATACTCATGTTTCCAGACCTAAACACAAACTGGTTTATACCTCAATTTTAACACCATATTCCATAAGAATTAGTGACCTGGGGGATCAGGATTGCCTCTTCTTCAATTTGTGCCCATTCTGTGAAAGCAACAACTAATCACTGTAAGAAATTTGCCCTACCTCATCTGGACTTCATTTGCTCTGCTAACTTGAAAAGACTTGGAAATGAAGAGTCCCCACACAAGAGAAATCAGGCTATAGTTCCAGAGAAACCTAAACTTCCTTCCTCTGTGCTGGCCACAGCAAAGCAATAAAGACAGGAACACCAAATGAATCGACCATTGCAGTATTAGTGGCAAACCCTGTAAAAGTGAAGTACAAAGCTGGAAAATAATTTGCTGTGGGATTGCCCCAGGCACACTAAGAGAAAGGAATGCCATTGCTCCTTCTTCTTGAAGGAGAGATGGAAATCACCTTGTTGAATTGGATTCCAATGCCAGAAAAGCACTCTGAAGACAAGCAGCAGGGAATAAAACAAACTGTGAGTATCCTCAAAACTCAACATGTCCAAAATACTAGTTTTGTGAAATATAAAATATAATTAGAAAAATAAATCCTCACAGTTTAAGAGAACTTAAAATAAACTGCTACACTATTGTAGAGGCACCAATCTTATTATTAAAAACAGTTGCGGTGTTTATTCCAATGCACACAGTCAAAATGCCAGTACTGCATGTCCTCTGTTCTTTGTTGCATTTACTCTTTAAATTTTACACTCTGATCCCTGGCATAACTTGAAGAAGACCTCCTGCCCATCTGAATTACACATTCTGCTGCATTCAGCGTTAAGTAGTGCTTTCTTCCAGTAACGCAACTGCAGCAACAGAGATTCGGCACAACAATCAGGGAGACAAAGAACACCTCAGGAGTCAACCTTATGATTTCATCCTGCATTTATTGTAAGAAATGCAGTAACTTATTCTAGCCCACCAGCATGCACTAGGAGAAAGAAAGTGTTTTGCATGCAAGGACATCAGTACTATAGCATTATTTGATACATATTTCCAGAGCTTCTCAAGCAAGCAACTGTCATCCTCTGATCACCATGTCAAAAATGAAGATTAGATAGATGGCAATGAAGATTCAAGTATAAACAGCAGCGGGTGGTCTGCACCAATTCAGTAAAACTAACACTCAGCAAGAAAATTAGTCTTGAACAGTATTCGGGTAAGGAATCTACAAATGAGAGGCAGCGTGGAAAATCATCGCAGAGATACTCACCTCAGTAACTGTGATATACTTTAAAAGAAGTTTGCAATTTTAAGTGATTCAGCTTTATTGTGTCTTCAATAAAGAAAAATAATATTTAAAAAATTCAGTACTTAAAAAAGGACAATACTTAATCGGTGTTACTTTTGATGAATCAGCCATGCCATCATGATGAAAAAGGACTTTATTCAGACAGCTCCATTTTTTTTATTCTTTCATTTGTGTGCACAACAGATTAGAATAGAAAGTCTTTAAAGAATCAAATGAATGCAAATAGAAGCTGTTTACAGGGAGTGGTCTGAAGTGACTGCAAGAAACTCATTATTACTCAACACCAACATGGCAGCAGTGAAGTGATCCAGGAATGGGAAGGAAAATTAATTAGAAGTTCCTGATATGAATGAAGTCATTCATTTCTAAGAATGCATCCCACAAGGCAAGATGCAAAATTGATAGCTCAAAATTTTCATTTAAGAGTGAAAAATGTCCTAAGAAATAACAGTGGGAAAAGTTCATAATAGATGTGGGTGCCACGAGATGACCGGTCTACTACACTTCATCCTTGCTTGGGGATGTGCTGCACACGTTCCAGCACCTAGTGCATGCCTACTGGGCTCCATTCATTCCTCTAGCCCCCAGGGGAGAAATCGGTGCAATAAAATTTAGGGCACGTAAGTGAGAACTTAAAATAAGCCCAAAGTAAGGAATGACCAGTATTTCTAGAGATACTACAAGTACACAAAAGAATCCCTGCTGGCTGGCAGACTGTGGGGAAGATTGCCTGCCAGAACAAACTACCCCGTGCCCTGGCGCGAGGTTTTGGCAAGCGCTGCCGTGTCTGTTGGAAGTCTGTTTCCCATGAGCCCTGGCAGCACCAGGCAGGCTCACACCTCAGCTGCACCCGGGCAGCAGTGAACACAGGGAGGGGGAGGAAGGGGAAGAGCCGAGCGCAGTGGAGCCTGCGGTCAGGCAGGGGTCTGGGACCATCTCACACTGTGCTGGAGCACAAGTACAGCGGGGATGGGAACTGACTGCAAAAAAAGCCTGAGATCCAAAGACGTGATGGATCTGGGAGAAGGATGAGGAAACCGCACAAGAGGGATTCCTAATGGCAGAGACATCTGTGCCAATAATTAACTAGAGAAAGCTCTGCACATTAAATCAACATCTTTGAAAGGGGTCATTGCTGTGATAAGAGACAGGACCATCGTGCCAAACTGCAAGGGCAACGTACCCAAACCAGGAGCGCAGAAGTGCCAGTCAGGAGGCAAACACCCTGTTGGGGACTGGAAGAGATTACCTGCTGGGCTGAGAACCTCTGGCTGAAAACTATCTTTACTACCTTGTTTTGGTTTGGAGTTTTTGGGGTGGAGGGGCTCAGAGGGGAGGAAGATAAAAGGGGAAAGAGGCAGCAAAGCAACTCTTAATTCATGCTAACAGATTTTGGTCTTTGTTCCAGACTCCAAAGCCAGCAAGACTAAGTGTCTGCACCTGCATGCTGCCTCTCAAAGGGCTGAAGAAGGTTGGGTGAAGATTCAGGAGGGCTTGGAGGATGCTAGATTAGGTCTAGATTAAGTCTAGCACTGAACAGGAGTTAAAATCAAGGAATTTTGTACAATAAAATTTCTCTCTAACAAGCATTCCTCACCTGTTTTTTTTTTCCTTTCCCATTATCTGAGCTAATGAAGAATTGTCCATTATGTTGGCCTAGACCCAAGGCAGTTGCCCAAGAGGAGTAGAGGTGAAACAGTTTCCAGTACTGCAAAAAACCACACAGCAAGAGATTAAACACAAGCACAGGGTTCATCTGTTTTTCCATTCACTCCAGCATTTAACTCTACTAAGGTTATTTTAAATAGAGAGATCTCACACACTACTGTAATGGGATATTTTTTGAAGTTGTTCCAGAATATTTTTACTGTGCTGCATTTTTTTCTATTTTTCCACTCTAATGGCAAAGCCTTACCAAAAATAAAAAGGCCCCAATTTTAAGAAAACACCTTGATTCTTTTATGTCCTCAAGACCTTGGCAAGCAGGCAGGTTTGGCAAGCAGTCATGGCCAGGCAGCAGCTTTTAAGTTTATAGACACAAAGGTCAGTGACATAAGGCACATACACTCTGTATCACAGCTGCCTGCTACTGCATTTCCACAGTGGGTCAGTGACTTAATTACATAAACAGTGGAAAAAAGATACCAAATCATCCCCAACACAGCCAATATACTAACGAAATAAAGCCTTGCTGGGTATGAAAAATCAGGAACTGGCAAAGGACAAACTAGGAAAGTTCCCTGGCTTAAAACACAGCACAGACCTGAACTTGAAGTTACTGGCTCCAGTAAACTTTGCTTAAATCTATCCTCAATATCTACAACTTTTTGAAATATCACACACAGCTTCACCAGACACACGGTATATCAGGGTTCTGGCCATACAGGGAGGAAAGGCAGCACCTTACAGGACCTGGTTCTAACTCACACTTCTCATCTTTACTTTGCTTCAAAGAAATCCTCAGATTGTTTTCATCTCTGTTGTATCTGAGATAACCATGTCCAAATACAGTCCGCTGATTATTTTCAGTGGATAATTAGAAACACTAGGGAGCTTGGCTTTCTCACCCAATGGTAGATGTCAAAGCTTATAGTTCAGGCATTTAGGTTAGTTTCTTAAGATACTCGGTGAGAACTGCAACACTACAGTTTCAATTTTTATAGAACTTACAGAGCAGAGCAGAGTCTTTTACATAATAATAAAGTGTTCAAAAGCACTACTAGCTCTTTCTTGTAAGGACCTTCACATATGGTGAACTAAGGCTAAACAACACATATAACACAGGCACATAATTGTAGCTGAATTCAAACAGCTACTAACAACTGCTAAATGAGAATCTCTTACTACAACCCAGGTCACACTGAAAGGGATAAAAAGAAGCAACAAGAAGGCAGGAGTTAAAGCATTCTCTACACAGTTACCCGAATAGTTTAATCAACTGTTTTGTAATGATTTATTGCTTGGCCTAGGACATTTGCTAAAAACATCAGGGTTTCATTTGTTTAGGAAACGAAATTTCAGGTGCCAGTATCTAAGACATAATAACATAATACAGTGTTCCTGGAAGCATGGTCATGGAATTTCAAATTGTCCACCACACTTCATCAGAGTGAATCCTTAAATAGTACCTGCAAGATGCCCTCAAGTCCTGAAGTGCTCTGCAACTGTTGAGGCGGCAGCTGGTTGAAAAACAAAACATACTCAGATCTTTGCTTTATTGTTGATCTGTATGATGTCCTCGTTCGGCTACTTTATGTGTTGTTATGTCAAAACAATTGGGCTATTTGTCTGGGAATAGAAGTGTTCTGTACAGTGCAAAAATACTGTAAATTTAATTTCTTTTAAGATGACATGAGGAAACTCTTTCTGAAACCGTGCAAGTTACATGTACAGTTAAAATGGAAAACAGAAACATTATTCCAAGAGAAAGAGGAAACAATCTCAAAATACTTAATGAATTTCCCATGCATTGCTCCATCTGACCAGTTACACACTACACCTTCTCACCTTCCAAAACTGCACATATTTTATGCATGAGAAAATTAAACCTTTGTAAAATTGAGAAATTTTAAGTCCCTGAAGACAGGTATTTGAAGAGTCTTATCACTTGTAGTGGTGCTAAATTTGGAGGAGATCTTGCTCTTAGCTTAGACACTAGTGACTGATTTGACTTTGATATTCAGACTTAATTTTTTACTCTACTGTATGAGTACTTCACAGGAGAAATATGTGTACAAAATTTGTACTTGTTAGCCAGGACAATGCAGACAAGCTAGTTGTTGAGGCCAACAATACCCCTGAAGCAATGCTTCCGTACTGGGTTGCGGAAATAGCAGAGCAACCCAAATGAACTCAGAATTTCAAGGGAGCACTCTTTATATCCCTCTAATTGGGTGGACACATCAATCCTCGTTAGAGCACCTCAGTGATTCATTTGTTGTTTACTGAGGCATGTGCTGGAAGAGTCCACTGGCATGCCTTCAAGGGTCACAGAGAAGCCTCTTCCATTGAAATTAAAAATCTAGTTGTCTTTAGCAGCTTTTTAATAAACAGGATTTCCATTTGACCCACATTAGATGCTTGCTGTGATGAGATTAAGACAGAAAATGTTTGTCCTTACAAGAGAGCATAGGGGACTGTTAATACTCAGATTTCTCCAGTGATTAGGCATTATTAGCACTTGAGTTTCAGCTCAATATGGTTTCTTCCTCGTCCCAAGAAATTCCTCTCAAGGAGTCACCTTTCTTCCTCTCCAAGGAAGCTGCCTTTATAGACAGTAGCGTTTTTAACAAACGGACTTTTGATCAGACCTGTGTTAGGTGAGAAGCTGACTGCTCCAGCACCTCATCAGGCATAGGTCTGTGCAGGACCATCTGCAGCGCAGATGCATGCTGCCTAGCTTTAACACCAGCTACACCAGGTGCCGGTAGTCCTGTGGCTACCCCAGCGTGCAGTGTGGGCTGTTTGTGTATTCACACTGCTGCTTGCATGGTTTCTGCAGATTGCTGAGCTCCGTGTTGCCACGCAACTCCAGCACAAGCCTTGAGCTAACTCAAAACCAGTGGTGCATCACAGAGCAAGGTACACGTGCCAACAGAATTCCCAGGCAGAAGGAGAAGGAGGCAGCTTTTGATCCAGCAGCGCCGTTGTGTAGCTTGCGTGGTAGGGGCAGCAGGTAAGCCCTCAAGCATAGACCCTCATGTCCCCCACAGTGAGTAGCTTCACCACCAAGAAGGCATGTGGCATCGCCCAGGGGTGGTCAGGCCAGAAAGCTTCACGGGATCGCAGCTTCACTCCAAATCACAAAGTGCTTTTTTCAGCCAGTTCTTCTCCATGGCTTTTAGCATTTACATCAGGGTTGATATGCTTAGCCATGCACTTGTTATCTAAGTTACATCACATTTTTTTTACAAGCTTAAATTCCTTTGTTCAATGTGGTTTTGTTTTACAGAAGCAAAACCACTAGAAAACAAGGGTCAGTGGCCTCTTGCCTGTATCAAAAGGAACACTAGTTTGCTATAAATGGCATTTACACTGACTGTGTTGAAGGAACGGCACTGGACGCCTAACATTTGTATGGTGGATTCAGTTTCTGTAGTGCCATTGATTTGTATAAGTGTATAAATGTAAGGTAGTGGGATCCCCATCATTACTATTACCTCTTATGTTGCCATTTTGTAATTATTCTGTTATTCACGATTGAAGTTAAGAGGGACTGTCAGATTTTACAAGAATTTCTGAAGAGCTATGTGCACAAAAAAGCTTTACAATGAAAGATAAAACTGGTATATTTGACACTGATTTTTTAAAAATTATTTTTATTCAATTTAATTAAATCGAAGGGAACAGGATACTTACTACTCCAGGCAATGCAACATTTAAACTAGTACAGAAACACTTGGAAGGCAGAGCCATAGGGCACAGAGCAGTATATTAGAGTGGTGTCCACATTAGTGGAAGCAGTAGGGTAAAATATATGTGAAAACCTACAAGAGGGGGCCAAACATTCTTAGAAGGATAAAATTAGCTTCCACGGAGTGTCCTCATGAACATGGGTATGGTGCTGCTGGGAGCAGAGTAAACTCCACACTTCTAAAGCTACTAAACGTACCACTGACATATTCCCACTTTTACGGCTGCAGTATAAACAAGCAGAAAATTGTGTATCTATAGCTGTACATCTGATGGATTAGGACTGGTACACCTGTTCTTTTCTTCCAGAAAAAAAAAAAAAACCAGAACTTGTTTCTTACTTGTTTCTCAAAAATCCTATCAGTAGTACTTTCTTTTTACTTCATTGCCTCAAGACATCATAGAAAAGACTTCTCAGGGAGTTTTGGTAGGCGGGAAGTATCCAGTGAATTACTGTATAAAAAGAAAATGATAGCTGAGCTTAACTCATAAAGCACAGTTTTACACAACAATTACAGACACCTACCTCACTGTCCTGACAAACTGTCTCACGTTTGGCTAACAGTCCTAACTTGTCCTCCTACAAGCAAGTGGTACTGTTTTCCTGTAGCTAAATAGCTGACATAGTACACATAAATACAAAAAACTTATACAAAATAGAGCTCAGGTTTGTAGCCATCATAAGCACACTAAGTGAGAAAACTACACGTCTTCATAAATTACGCTGAGCAGCTGTCTACAGGACAAGACATTTCATCAAAAGCTCTAAGTTCCTGTTTACAATATAAAGGATTTCTTAAACCAGCACTAGTATAGCAATCTGTTATGTGCAACACAAGGATTGCTGCTTTACTGATCTAATTCTGTCAAGGAGTATAACATGTAGTCTCGATGACCTGTTTTGTAGAGGGAATCAGTAATTACAGATGAAACAGGTGACCTAAAATATCTTTATCTTTTGAAGCAACCGATGAGCGACTCTTATACTAACAGAAGAAAGAACTCCTTTGAAGAGATCATAAATATGTATGATGTATTAAAATGTAGTCCCCTTGATTAAAACCGATGGAAATCCCCCCAACTCTCCCTCAGTCAGCATTAAACAAACATTAAGAAATACATGAAAGTACGAAACCAAGTTTCCAGTCCAGTCTAATAGTTTTATCATAAAAATCTACTCCCTATTTTTAATATTCAAATCAAAAGACAACATTAAAGTAGGAATTTAGTGAGCCTGCTGCAGCTCTTTTGCCATGCCAGGATCACAATACTGCTTGAGAGGTCTGGCTCCTGCCCAGGGCAGAGAAGTGTTAGGTGCTCCAAGGCATCCCTTTGCTTGCCACTTTACACACACCTGAGCTTTACACACCACTCTCCACGCAGGTGTAAACAAAAGGATTGCCTCATAAACCATAAGGGTTATTGCTTGCTTTTACAGAAATAAAAGCAATTTAAAAAAAAAAAAAAAAAACCAAACAAACAGGAAGTTGAAAATTTGAGTCATTCTTCAGTTATGCAAAATAGGTATGGGTGTAAGAGATGTAGCCATATGGTCATTAGAGGTCACAGTCTGAGTTAATTTACTCCTCATTTCCCACACTGGAAGTCCCTCCTCAGTTCAGACATACAGTGCTCCTTGGGAAGATTCAGTCCTTAGGCACCCATGCAGTTCACTTACTAGATTTTAAACAAAAAATCATTTTACTGGAAGACTTCACAATTGGGTTTAATCTGCAAAAGTTGTACAGGGTTTTTTTAAATCCCATAATGTGACATTTCTATGTTCTAGTCATAAGATGGATAGTCTTAAAACATGGGCTTAAATGAAAAACATACTTAGCGGAATAACAGGAAAATCATTAAAATCTTGAAATGGAATTATATTTAGGTGATATAGCTAAGCCAACTAAAACAGCTTGCTCTTTCAAGAGGGACGGGCCCACTGCCTGCCCCCCTTCCCTTGCAGCTGGTCTGGCTCTTAGCTGAGCCCTGGCCGAGGTGATTCAGCTCACTGAGCTGGGAGAAAAGGAGCCCAGCCAGAAAAAAAAACACAAAGCAAAGAGGGCAGAGCATGCAGCCAGCCCACCCTAAGGAGCTGCTGACTCAGTTCAGCTGTCCTACCTTCACCCTTGAGGTGAAGTTTCTAACACCATAGATGGGGCTAGTTCTCATACATTTCAACATAAATTTAAAATTTTCACGCTGTGTAATTTGCCTTTAATACGAAGTCGCGGGACCAGCTTCATGGTTATGACTCGGCTCGTGCCAGGCACCTAATTGGCACTTAGAGACTTGAACATCTTCCCAGAAGCTCCTACAAATAAAATATGGCAAAATGGCAGAAGGGGTGGATATTTAATTTATGAATTCTAATAAAGACACTGGCTGTATACTAGACCTAAATGGTAAAAAGCTGTCCTGTCCTCCAAAATGTTAGTATTTATAGCATTTTTGTAAGAGCTTTCACAGTCAGAGAAAGGCAAAAAATTAGCCACAGGTTTAAACCTTTTGCTTAAAGAGTCACTTTGCCCAAAAATGAGCATGTTTGAACTCTTCTCTGTACAGTTCAGCTCTGAACCTCAGCTTTCAACAACTGGGTAAGGACTCCAACCAGACATTCTCTTGCCAATTGATAGTTTATATAACATGGAGTAGCCAGCTCCATCAGTAGAGGCTGAAAGTGACCCAAGCAAAACTGATCAAGTCTGCTGTATGTTACTCCCTTGCTTTATAGGAGACAAGTGTAATCCCCTAGCTGGAATGAGCAAGAGTAAAAAATTTGCATCTTGGCTGTTCATATGGGTTTCTTTTGCATTAAATGATTAGCTAGCTCAACGGGGGCAAGTCTGTCCTTTTTTTCATCTAGAAATACAACCCTGTATGATTATTCCTACAGAATTTGAGCGACACAAACTCAAACATTTTCCAGAAGAAAGTATTTAATTTAAAGGTTCCAACCAGCCCAATTGTCATGGACAAACCTCAAAACTTTTCATAACCATCTTTTAAAAAAAAGGAAAAGAAAATAAAAAGTATAAAGTTAAAAGTACTCTTCACTTAACTAGAAACTGCTGATAGGGTTTTATTTATAGTTTCCTCCTATCAGTATTTCACTTCTCATTTGGTGCAAAAATGCAAAGGATGCAGCACTACCCAGGAAGCTACAAAATCTATTAAAATATATTCAAATTTCAAATCATTCCCCTAATAGCTTTTGCAACAAGTTTACTTATTGTTGCACATCCTCAGGGTGCTTTACCAATAGGCATGTCATACATGCCTTTCTTTAATTAACACTCATTAGTCCATACGCTTTGTAGGCTACTGCATGCTTTAGGTATTAAACCTCAAAACTCCCATGAATGATACTCTTTATTAAATGGCTAGCTACCTTATGGTAGAAAATGGAAATGTTTTTGCTGTCCTACTGTTGCAGACAGTAGTCTCAAAAGCATATACTAATCCTGAAACACAAACTTGAAGGCTGATTTTAAAGTTCATGTTTATTTTCATTGGCCCATCTCTTAAGTGGAAAAGTTTTGTGTAGAAGCACACTAACGATGCCAGCCAGAACTGATTTTTACATGTCAGACATTTCTCTATGACACATCAGCCCAGCTCTGGAGTTGAACCATCAGTGTTCACATACCTGAAGACAAAATATTATTACCTAGGGCATATCAGGCCTTGAACAGAGTTCCAGCATGGCCGTTTTTAGCACTTCAACTTGCTTACGTCTTGCTTGTACTGCAGAACTCCACAAGGCAGCTGATGAAACAGGCTTGGTTGGATCACTTTTTTTTTTTTTACCAAAACCAGGTTCACTACCAAAACACAGCCAACGCCAGCTCCAACGCAGAGTGTCGACTCAAACCCGGGACAAGCAGTGAAAGCCCCACGACCAGCCTAACCCACCATCCTTGTCCAGCAGCTCCCACACAGAGATCTGCTGCAGAGAAGGAAGAGAGCACTGCCTATGCATGTAACATAAATGTAAACTAGCACACGCTCCCTCCCTGCCCTAGTACACATTAGTGCATAGTAGTACACACTGGCATAGCCTACAGAATTTAGGATACACTCCCATCACTGCTGTAACTACACAGTCTGTGGTTTCTCATGAAAAGTCACATGCACTGGACAACAAGTTCTCTGCTCTACAGACTATTCTGCAGCCCATTGTGTCAGATTATATGAGCTCATTAACATTAGTAAGACCTAATGCCAGGGATTTTGTCTCTGACCAAAATAACCCTAAAGTAAGTAATTTTTTTTCCTGACCAATCATGAAAACTGCACTGCTGCACACACCTTCTACACAGATAGTCCTTCTTCCTCTTCAGGCAGTAGGAAACTCACCTTCAACATCGATACTATCCAAATTAACCTACCATTACCTTCTTAAGGAAACCAAGGAGGAAGACAGGAAAAAAAGCAAAGAGATGACAAAACACTGAGGTTTAACAGTTTACGTTCTGTATTACGATTGCAAACACAAGCACTTAGCACTTCAGAGCATCAGACCGAGTCAGAGTTGCCCACCTGACCATCCAAATTACCATGGAATTCTAGCAGCTCACAGCTCCACCTTCATTACTGCAACTCAATTAGATTCAAAGCAAGTACTCACTGATCAACAGAGTAAATAAAATCAAAATCAAGCCCATAACTCCAGTTCTGCTCCCTCAACATGCCTCTCTCATTGAAAAGGTTCACTCCAGAGAATGGCAATACACTGTTGCATGCAGCTCGACATCCGTACGTCACTGAATAATCTCACAATTAGCAGCTGAACGAAGGTGAGCATTTCTGCATCTCTAGCAACAGGAAGATAAGGGCAGCTATCCAGAAATCAGGTTTGTTAAACAGAAACATACGTACAAATCCTGCAAGTGCTTCTTAAGAGCATAACGCTATTTTCCAGTAAGCATATATGGAAGCTGCATAAATCTCAGGTTGCCCTCAGGTACAAAAAGGTTGATTGATTTCAAGCACATGCTCCAAAGGAACCACAGCATGGATAGCCCCTGATAATGGACCAGGAACCTCAACGGCAGCTGCTCACCTGCACACAGACTGCACAAAGGTATTTGTTCATCTGAACATGAAGTCTATTCAAAACCATTTATGAATCCACACCAAGGATTTCTTTAGAAATAAGCCTAATTTATATCAGGCTTAACCTTCAAAGCTATTGTTATGTCTTTAAGTTTGAGCAACCACGTGTTGAAAACCTGTGTATGCCCTTTGTTATGCAGTTAGGTTTTTCCACTCATCTGTGGAACAACCCAACAAACATTTCTGCAGCCTATAGGATTAAGTAACAAAAGACACCCTAGAGTCGTATTAGCAGTATTACACAGATGTACTTAGATGCAGTCACAAAATTTCATCCTGGGCTTACAGAGTAAAATTTTTAAACCTACCTACATGAATATGTATCACTGTCTTGAAACAAAATTTAGGAACTGAAGAACCTCAATCATTTTTATAAGATTTACTCCCCTTTTTGTACAGCATCTCCAATTAGAAGAATGGCCTCGAAGTTACAACACATTTCAGGAATACTGTCAAAAGTGATATGAGAAATCTCTATTTAACAAACTCTTCTGTTCAGCATCAATAAACTAAATCGCCTCATCAGCTCTAGAAAAGCCTTATTTTTGTATTTCTTTCTAGCATATACCATGTCCATAAAGCACATTAGCAAAGGTCTTTTGCTTTCTATTTTAACGGAGCTCAGACATGCTGCCAATAAATTAGTACACTTTGGAAGGATTTTCTTTCAACCAAACTAATTTCTCTGCACTCAAGAACAAGTTGACCCCAGCAGTCCCCCATGTACCTGGTCCCACAAACCATAGGGCTAAAAAAGACCTCAAGAGAAGTCTAAATAGTCCCTCTTCTTGCTCCAAGGCAGAGTTACATTTAAGTGATCTCTCACCAGTTATTGTCTTACATCTTCTTAAAATACTCATTCTCTTCTTTACACTGCACAAAACCAATGTGTTCATTTTTCCCTTTCACAGGTCCTGTTTGATGACTCTTATTGTTTGCATGTGCATCCACTTGAACGGTATCTCTTTTATGTGGCATATGACCCCTGTAAGAAACATCTTTAAATGTTCAATGCATAGTACAAGAAAGGAAACTCCTGGATGGCCATTTTAGTACACTTAAAAGGCCATTTATTCTATTGTGGTAGCAAATGCTTAGCACAACTAGGAAGTTCACTTCTGTTATTTTTATCATCCCTTTCTGGTCAACAAAATCTTCTTTACGGTAATTCTGATTCTTTGTGGGTACCACAAGACAGTCTGTTAGAAATGTCTCCATGGACAAAGAACTTTTACTATGATTTATTAACTTAAAATTATTGAAATGATTTTAACTCAGGTTACTGACCATTTTTCATCTGTTACAGAGCAAAGGGCAAATATTTTCCACGTACAATCTAAAGTTATGTTTATCTGCTAAAACAGCAGAAATCCCATCACAGTTACTTGCTAGTCCTTAGAGGCAGAACAGACAAAGATGCCTCCTTGTCTCCACGAAAGACTTCAACATGGTTTTAAGTTATGAGGTGGATTGTTAACATAAAAAATTATTCCATCATGTTAATTAAGATGAACTCTGTATTTTTTATTTCAGATGAAGAGCAGCTGGGACGTATTCCCGGCTGTGCCTCCGTCACTTTGAAACACAGTCTCTTAGGAACTGTGAGCAGATTTAAGCACGAACAGCTAAATGCGCCTAGATACATGAAGTTATATTTAACTATCTCCCAAGCTAATCAGATCAGGGAACCAGAATCATACAGCTACATTAATTAAGATAAAATAGGGCATTTGTAATAATTAAGTTAACTATTTGGTCTCCTTTCCAGTGCAGGGAGTCAATGAACGTTGTTGGCACAGCAGCGGATGACTGGCACTTCAGAATGTGTATGCTCCATGGATGCAGTGCTACCAAAACCACTGTGTCTGCAAGACAGCACAGAAGGCTCTGGAGGACAGTCTCAGTTTGTTTGTTTGTTTTAAGAAGACCAAGGGACATGGGGAGCTCCTTCACTGGAGGAGCCCCTGAGGCTGCTCAGAAGAGAGAAGGTTTCTGGAGAGGGCAGGGTGAGACAGGTGAGAGATTCAGGAACAAAACTGGAAAAATCCTGCAAGGAGCACGCAGCAGACCCACAGTCAGACCCCAAAGGTGCTGGAATGGAAGTCTGGGACCAAGGAGGACCATGGAAATTCACCGCAATGCAGAAAACCACTGCGTACTTGAAACTGGCACTAGTATTCAAAACTTTCAAGGGCTCATGGGCAGAGATCAGGCTGTGAATAAACCTTTTATCTAGTATTTTGGTTCTCTCATTGCTGTAAGTTTTCTCTATATAAGGAGCTAGTTAACCAAGATGACTACATGAAATTCTAATGAAAATAATTTCTTTTGAGTTTTTTGGTCTTCTCTGGGAGCTCAATGTGCATATGATCTAAATCAGTGCAGTTCTCCAGCACTCCTGTTTGGGGACCCTCCACCAGCAACCAAAGGCTATTTTGTGTCCTCAGTCTATGAGTAGCCACAAACTCATACTTCATAAAAAAGGCATATATATTTGCCATCATGAACTCATTTGGCCTTAGCAGGGCACTCATCTTGATGGCATTCATAATGAATTTGCACAGCAATCATGTTCTTGTCTCATCATTTATAGATGTTGTGCTTTACTTGGACACAATGAATATCTCAAGCAATTAGAAGTGGATCTAAAAAAGCGTTTCTCTATGAAAGCAGCTCAGGCCACTATGACTGTGACAGCTCATGGCCTTTATGCAATATGCAGCCCAGCAAAGCCACAGCTTGACAGACAAGCTTTGTGTATTACAATAGCAAATGTTTCCCCTAAAAGTGTATTTTGGAAGGTTTTGCAACACACTAATGTAGTTTAATTATGATCTTGCAGAAATTTGTTTTGTGTCCTGCAGAAATCAAACAAATCTCATTCTTCTTGAAAATAAGACTGACAATGCAAGCTATCATATACAGGTTTTTGTTGGCTATTTTTTTTTTTCATTTAGTCAAATGCCAGCTTTGCTTAAAACTAAAAAAAACATGTAAAAAGAGAAAAATTCTATTCCCTTTAAGAAATCTCATTAATAGCTCTTCAAGTGATAAGAAGGTAAAAGCGTTGAATGCTTTTGTCTGGGAGGGCTCCAAGATATCCCTATTGTTATGGGATTTGCATAAAATTCTGTTTAAGATCAAGTTCTCATGTTGACATGATCCCACTCTAATGAACTTCTAGATTTGGGAGCCATATCCATGCAAGCAA
The DNA here is from genome assembly GCF_000691845.1 of Merops nubicus. Taxonomy (NCBI): domain Eukaryota; kingdom Metazoa; phylum Chordata; class Aves; order Coraciiformes; family Meropidae; genus Merops; species Merops nubicus. The sequence continues at coordinate 6,689 of NW_008597289.1, read as the reverse complement.
CTGGGGTCTGTTAACATCAGTTTCAGAGTTTGGAATTATTTTGCAGTAAGTAGCTCTTTTCTCAGATCCCTGCTCTGTGTTACACCGGAATGACAGTACACACATAAGCTTAGGACAGATCTTACAGTATTCCAAAGACCCGTTAATGCACATACTACCTGCTAATATGTGATTAACAAGGTGCTCTCTGAAAGAAGTTGAGTGAGTTCACAGCTGAAGATACAGACCTCTAGAGAGGATAACCAAGGGGAACAGCAATATAACCAGCTGTGATCATTTAACTGAAGGGACATGGTAAGAAAGGATATAATCAGAGTTAGCTGAAAAAATTAGTAAGTCCCAGAAGACACCAGGTTTTTTTTTACTGTGATGCATTTACAAATATGTGCAGAGGTATAAGGTGCATATGAGACGATAAGGTATATCCCAACATGTTAGAATACAATGTTTATATCCAGAAGTGTATTGAGTGGCTTCTTAACCAGGAGTAAACATGCCAATAACTTTGGTTTTGAAGCAGAAAGGAAGAAAAAGCTGCTGAGATAAATATTTATTTTCTCAGACTGTAAATTTACTGCCAGTTTTGCAGCAAACTCCTGAACAGACTCTTTATCTGAACCAGAAATCTGACAAACTTTCACTCTCTATCATCTCTGTGTTGTAGGTGGTAAGGGATGTTCAGTTCCTTACTTCACATGGTCAATTGCTGTGGGCAAGCATGCAAAGCCACAACACTATCCTCTATATATAAACTCCAGGTTAGAAGAGAGATGGCAAGCACTTAAAGATACGGTATTTACCCTGCTGCAAGCAAGGGTGACCCATTCTATTTGTCATTTGTTGACTGATATGTTTGCTTCTCTCCATAATGCCTTGGTGACAACATTGTTTCAAGGGATGTTTACAAAAACACCAGTAGGTGATTTGCAGTATAGTTTGAACCCTTGGTAACAGAAGCTACTTCAACACCGAAGGCCACTTTCAAAACACTGTGCCAATACAGTGTACTGTTAAGACAGGATTGAAACACCATGAAGAATGCCACGTTGCTCTTGCCATCACTATCAATAATTTCTGCATGAAACTGTCTCATCCACAGAGAGAAAGACAGCTGAAGCTCCAGTGTCCTAATAATTATCCCAGTACTTATAAAATCTACTGGAACATTAGTTTTCTTGATCTTTGTTGAAGCTTTTGTTCAAGATTACCTGCACGAGAAAAGAGTATAGTGGGTTATATTTCAGTGCACATGGCAGCTCTCACTTAGCTTGATTCTAAAAGTATTACTTGTTAAGGCAACATCGTCAGTTCAAGGCAACTGGATGTAAAGCATGGGCCACTATGCAGAAAGCTGAATGTTCCTCTAAATATCACTTAGGGAAACTAGCAGTGAGAAGGTCATTAAAATGTACAATACTGGTGGAATATCAGATAGCCACAAGTGGCTTAAAAGGAGTTCTTCTTATACCTCTGCACTGTGGCATGGTTTTCTTCAAGGTAAAGATCTCCGAGGGTAGAAAAAGAGAAAAGGGAAAAGAGTACAGGAACAGAGAATGGATAAAACCTTCTTACCAAAATTATTCCCTGTGAATCATATCAGATCCATTAGAAAAAAACTGTCCGCACATACAACTTGTCACTGCCTTTGAACTCTCTCACAATCTACATACAGCTTTCTGGAGACATCAGGATGTGCTTCACTCTGAACGTTGGAGTAATGCAGAGCATGTATGACTGCAAACAGGGAAAGTTTCCACATTCCCACACTTGCTTTATACTGTTAATTTATGCACTTCGATGACAGGCTATGGGGCTATCCTGAACACCCAAGTACACTATGGAGGCCTTGCTGCTCCTAGTGAAAGCTCTTAATGAAACAAAGTCACAAACCAACAGCATGGTCTACTCTATCTCAAGCAAAATATGGAATGGAAAAGCCTGGAAAATCTGGCCAGATGTTCATTTCTACACTCTGGCAAGCTGTTGTCTCCCTTGCTTCACAGGGCTTGTAGGTATGAAAAGGAAAGCAAAAGTCAACAGGAAGCTTTCACCCACTCTTCAGTGGGACCAGCTATTCCCAGCACAGGCTGTACATTCACTGGTGCAGAGTCTGCACACAGGGCTGAGCAATGCTGCTGGAGAACAAGCCCCACTCTCTCAGCCCATCTGGTTCGGAAACCTGTTGGTTAGAGCAACTAGCACATCTTCCCCATTTGCTTTTGTGGTGACAGCAAGAAACCCAGAAGAGCTGTTCTCACCACCTCAGAGATCACTCAATGTGCTTCCTCCCACCACCTCAGCAAAATTAGTAGCAGAAGTCAATCATGCACTCACCAGTGCTGGCCAAAATACAAGCAAGAGGAAACTGTGTATGAATGGGGAGTGCCAAAACTATCTGAGCACTGCTTCCCGTGGTGACAGGTTTCACCCTAAACTTTTCCAGACTCCAACTTTTACACCACCTCTAGCCTGTTTTATTATTTTCTTTCTCCCCGAGTGATGCACTTCACTGCTTTGAGGAAGGATGATTACAGGAAGCTGATGTAGCAATTCTCAGGCTCCAGTCTATATTGGACAAACGTATGTACCAAAGGGTTTCTCATGTTTTTACTCTCCCATGTTGATTACGTGTTTGCAACTGGGTTTTCACTGCTTTTTACATCCTGATTACTGCTCGTTTTCTGTGTGCTTTTCTAATGTAGTTAGATGAGAGGGATGTGTATCAGTTCTATTATTGTTGATCCGTTCTTTGTTTTGACTTATTTTGCTTAATTTCTTCCCTGTAGTTAAACAATCATCTTGAATTTGTCTAGCAGATATGCATCTACAGTATCCTGCTATGTGACCATCTTCTACTTCATCCTAAAACAGTTAATAATGTCATGCTGTAATTTGAATACGAGACCCTCCTTCACCAACCAATCACATGAGGAAAACAGTAATAGCAGAAAATAAATTCACAAACCAAAACCAGGCTCTACCCTTTTGCAGGGGTTATGCTCTACATTCTATCAAGTATTTAAGGACTACTGAAACAGGAGATGACCAAAAGCCTCCTCGTTTTACTACTTATACAGATGTGGCTTCCATTTGTCATGTAAAGTCATGATGGTGTAGATTTTTGGCACTAAAATGAATCCTATGGGAAGTTTTGCCATTATAGTTACAAGGCTTTTGCCTGGAGTGAAATGTTATGCTTCAACATGGCATTCACATCCTCTTCACGCCAATGCATCGGTACTATAACCACCATGACATCATCAGCAAGCACCCACCAACATACCTTTGTAAGGAGCAAAATGTAGGTGGTTAAGGCCCAATCTTATTACACATTCAGTGCTGCATCCTTCACACAGACAGCAAGTCTTTAATCAAAATGAAGCTCCTACCATCAGTCCTACGGCTTACACCAAGCACCAAGTGCATGCTGCTTTGAACAACTGCTAAGGAAGTATACCTAAAATGAAATCTTCTGAAAAGACAGCGAAATTCCTACAGGCTAAAAAAAATTAAAAATAAAAATCCCTGGATCAGCAGATCATAATCATATGTGGCACTACTTACCAGGCTAAAATCTAAACTGTGTGACATATGACTAAAAAGCATGTGGCTTTCCCAACACTACAGCACTGGTGAGGTACTTGGCAGCCTATACCCCACAAGTCAGAGCAATTATACAGCCTACTTCATTTCTATTCTGCAGAATGCAATACCAAACACATCAAAAGAGATCAGCTTCTGATTTATTTCCTAAGACAGAAGGTTTTTATTAATAAAACTGTTTCCCCAGAGTTAAATTCCATTAACCATACTTTAGAGGGAATGACTACACATCTTGCTCCCAGGCAAAGCCTTACCATTCCACATGTGTTACAAATCAGTATCTCTTTACATTTATTGGTGTGCTGAAGAAAGTCAAAGGATTTTATTTTCAGATTCTGGCAAGTCAGGAGCCTTTCATGTTTGAAGAATCATGTTGCTATCAATCAGTTTCTATTTTAAACTTATGAATTTTCATATCAAGTAACGAACAGCTACATTTTTATACTAACCACATTTCTCCATCTTGAAGTAAGACGCTTAGCTGGCATCACACTTTCAAGACAGCTGGGAGATACAAGATGCTGTAGAGACTTTAAAGTCCCATCCATTCTGCGTGAGGTGATTCCCCCTTTCTTCCCTCCACGTTTCTTTAAAACTTGAAAGCATTTCCTTCTAATGCATGAAACCTCTATTATGCTGAATATGGTTTCTATTTTCAAGTCTCTAATGTCTTCAGGAATTTCTTTGATTTCTCTGGTTGTTATCTCAGTCTTGGCACTCCTGATTGACACAGAAGAAGCAACCCGAGCCCCTCCTAAGTTTTCTTAAGCTGTGAAGCTCTCTCAATGCATCTGTACAGTACTTCAAAAATGGGCTGCCCTCACTACCCTTGTAGGAAAGAAGGTAGTGCCTTGAATATTGGTTGATAACTCTTCATTGGATTTGAACACCATCCAGCTTTCTTACCTGAAGAACTCAGATTTTAGCCATTAAATTCACAGTGCACCAAAGGACACTACATTTACACCCACAGACCTAAATCAAGACCTGGGATTTGTGCTGTGTACGGACAAGTGTAGCATCCTCTCCTTGCAGACAGAGAAAAAATTAAATCTGAAATTCTTGTTTTCAAAACTGGTACAAAATCAGCTTTCAATGGCAAGTTTCCAAACAACTAGCAGCTCAATGGTAGCTGAATGTCTGAAAATGTAGCTGCAGAGAAGTCTCCCAAAATTTCATGGGAAGGCCTGTTTCTGCCCTGCAACCAGCTTCTGTTCCACAGTGTATCCCATCGGGACATGAATGGATGTCGGCACAAGGTTAGAATTTGGCATTGTTCAGACGGAAGCTGTCCTGTACACAGGAGGCTCTGCTGAAGGACTTCATGATTCACTGCGTGGGGCAAATCTGCCAGTGAAACACAGTACAAACACAAGAAACTTCACATGGAAAAGACTTCCAGAGACTTAATGCTGAAAGATCAAAACATGCAAATACTTGAGAACTGGAGATGGTACTCAAATTATGGGGTGTGCACACTCCATAATCTCAGGGTATGCTCCAAAGGTATACCACTAGCTGAAAATAATCAATCCTTTATCACTCAGTTGCTTCAGGGGGAGTTGCTTTTCAAACACAACAAAGCATGGAAAGAGAAAAAAAAAAAAAAAGAAAAAAAAAAGAAAGAAAAAAGCACCTGATCATTGTTTCATGCAGTAGCTGAAACAGTAATTTTACCAGTTCTGTCTTTTAATGTTGATTTTATTTTAACTGGATATTATATACTCAGAGGTTTGTATCAACAGAAAAAAACTGTTGCATGATTGCTTTTTGGCAGCTACGTACAATTTCCCTGAATTACACAATCAGCTATTTCATACATGAAGCTTACAAGAATAGACAGAGCCACCATAAATTTCCCAGTACTTTGGGTTTATTCTCTCCACAGACCAGAGCTGGCACCCTCCAGTGAAACTAGAACAACCAGACAAAAAGAAAATATTCACTGCATACATGTAATCCAGTAGGTAGGAAGACCACAAATCAAAGCTTCTCCTCCATATTAAGTTCTGTGAGACAATGAGTAGAAACAGCTAGTGCTAAACCTTTGGTCATGCCCTTACTGCTTCCCTTCCCCATAAGGCTTGGAAGGTCTTTCCAAAATTCTCAGAAACAGCCTGAATACAAAAGGATTGTGCAAGTCAAGATATCTCCACTGGAGACATCAGTAGCAGCATCTGCCCCATCATTCCCTAGTAGGCACTCCCACCCCATGCTCCCACAGCTCCTGTGCTTAATGGGGAACAGCTACGCTGGGAAAAAACCTTTGGTGTTTGAAGCCTGGCCACCAGTCTAGGTGGTGCCTGACAAGCATCTGGCAAGCAGAGAGGGGACATTAAGACAGACTTTAGGGCTCTGACAGCAGTGCTTCTTCAGAAGGGATCTTAATTGAAAACACTGGAAATACCAAATCACCATGTGAAGGGCCTTGGGGTGTACATTTTCCAGCCCATGTTCATCATCCTAGAAGAGAAGCAATAAAACCCACTGCCATCCTCTGCTTAGGAGCCTACTTGCAAATACCCTTTTGTCATCTTTCACTCCGGCTTCACAAACATACCAGTTGGCTCTGTCTGGAAACTAACATTCATTAGCTTACAAAATTATCCATTTCCAACAGGCTTAAGAATGCTCACCCTAAAGAGAAACGTCTATCTGAGTTTTGGACAAAAGCATCTGCTGGGAAGGAAAAGGGGCTGAGGAGGAACGAGCACCGAGACGCAACAATTCGAACAATAGAGATTCCAAGATGTCGCACTAACACACACACACACGCACACCAGATACCCTTCCTCTCGGGAGACCGCTCCCCCTGCCAGCGGGAGATGCTGCAGGCGACCACCCGGACGCG